>NC_056750.1:505443407-505743407 GCF_019279795.1 Protopterus annectens
TTCTGTTTATTTTGGTGACAAGGTTTAGGTCCCTAGAGCATGTAGCTCAGAGGGATTGGGATTTCTTTAAGTGGAGCATGTCCAACAGCTCTGGGTTTGACATAGCTTTGCATGTTAGGCAGAGATCGCCTGTGAGTAAGCGATATGCGACGGAGTAAAGCTGGTGTTTTTGAGACGGTCTGCATAGGGCATCTGTTTGAGGCCAGTAATCCTCTTTGTGAGGTATTTCTGTGGCCTTTCCAATTGTTGTAGATGTCTTGTGAGGTACATACCAAAAAAGGCATTGTACTCGATAATGGGTCTAATGAGTGATGCGTAGAGGGGAACAATAACCTCTTTTTTTCTGGATGCGAAACCTTTTGTGATGAGGTGTGCCACATAGAATGATTTCCTGACCACTGTGTCATTGTGATTATCAAAGGAGAGACTACTGTCCATCTGTGTCCCAAGGTCTCTTATCACACTTTCATTGTTAAGCAGACTACCGCCTATGTGGTAGTTCATGGGTACAGAGTTTTTACCAGGGGGATGACAGTGCACTTTTTGGCATTGAGCTTGAGGCCATGGCTTTGACACCAGGCATCTGTCTCAGTGAGGCCCTTTTGTAGGATGTCCACATAGTTAGGAGTTTCGATTACGGCTCCTTGTTTGCAGTCATCTGTGAACTTAGTTAGCCAAAGACCTTCTGTGTTAGCCTGTACTTCAGAGAAGTAGATAGCAAACAGGAGAGGACCCAGGACTGAACCCTGTGGTTCTCCACTTGTCACTGGTCTGAAGTCTGATTTGGAGTCTGCTACTTTCACAGTGTGGGTTCTGTCAGTAAGCCAGTTGGCAACCCATTTTTGTGACATAGGGATTTATACCTAGTTTAGTTAGTTTATCTATAATTCCAGAGTGGGGGATGGTGTTGAACGCCTTGGCGAGATCTAGATAGGCTGTGTGAACCACCTTACCCTCATCTGTGGCTTTGGTGACCGCTTCAAAGAAGTCTAGCAGGTTTAGGAGACATGATCTTCCTTTTACAAACCAGAACTGTGTGGGGTCCGGAGTTTGGAGTTCTCCATTTTCTTTGTTTATGATTTCCATGATGATACGTTCCATGGTCTTGCAGACCAGGCTCGTCGGGCTAATGGGGCGGGGCGGTAGTTCCCAGGGTCTGTCATGGCTCCCCCTTTGTGGAGTGGGATAACCATAGTGGTGCACCATTCAATGGGCACAAAGCCTGAGGTGAGGCTATGACTGAACGGGTCTATATTATAACATCGAAGTTCTCTAACATCGAATGTTATAATATCGAACCTGTAATGTTGAATGCTGAAAACAGCGAAGGTGCAGGACATCGAATTCTTTCCCAGGGAAAGAATTCAGTAGGCCATTGCTGTGGCTTCGCTGTTTTCAGTGTTCGATATGTTGGAGCATTACGGGTCGGGTTTAGGTAAGTGTGCGATTGTATGTAGGTTAGGGTTAGGGGCGGGTTAGGTGAATTAGGGTTAGGGAGCGGGTCAGGTGAGTATGCGGTTGTGTGGACATTAGTGTTAGGGCGCGGGTTCAGGTAAGTGTGCGATTGTGTGTAGGTTAGGGTTAGGGGCGGGTTAGGTGAGTTAAGGTTAGGGCGTGGGTCAGGTAAGTGTGCGATTGTGTGTAGGTTAGGGTTAGGGGCGGGTTAGATGAGTTAGGGTTAGGGCGCGGGTGAGGTGAGTGTGCAATAGTGACGGACCTTAGGGTTAGGGTTGGGTTAAGTTAAGTGGATAGCTAGTACTGTATGTAAAGTTTAGTTTAGGTGTAGGATTTTAAGTGTATGTGTGTGGATGGCTGTTTTTTGTGTGTGTTTGTGCTGTGTGTATGTTTCTCGGAATAGCAAATTTTTTTCCCTGGGAAAAAATTCACTATTCTGACTGTTCGATGTTTTCTCATTTCGGTGTTTAGGGTTAGATATAATAACATTCGATGTTAGAGAACTTCAATGTTATGATACAGACTCGACTGAACATGGTACTTAGGTGGGGTGCCAGTTCATTCTGTAGTTCATGTAGAAGGCAGCCTGGGATGTTGTCAGGTCCCATGGATGCTGTGTTCTTGGCTTTGGAGAGTGAAGTTTTTACCTGTGCAGGCGTAATTACAGGAACTTTGCATTCTTCCGGTATAGAGATTGGTGCTTTAGGGGGTGAGAGGAGGTTAAAGTTAGCAATTAACCTATCTGCCAGGATGCTGGCAATATCAGTTGGTTCTGTATATTTAGTGCCATTGTGCTGTAACTCAGATCAGATCTGAGTGTTGCCATTGAGATTCTTGATATAGCTATAGAATGATTTGTAGTTGTCTTTAGAATCAGTGGCGATTTTGTTTTTATAACTAGCTTTGGAGGATTTTATTAAGGATCTCAGCTTCTTACTGAGGCTGACCAGGGAGTTCCTCCAATCATGGGATTTTACTCTTTTTTGTAACAGTTTCTTTCTTCTGTTGTAGAGTTTGTTTATGACAGAAGAAAACCAGATTGGCTTCCTTTTTTTGGAGGATAACATCTTGGTTCTTTAAGGGATAGCACGATCCATGCACTTGTGCAAGTGCTTATAAAGTGCATTTGTGTAAGATTCAGCAGTTGTACCTCTATTGTCCATCTGCATGGGTGTTGTGAAGTTTGCCACTTCTGTTTTAAGAAGCGTGAAGTTGGCTTTGGAGAAATTTTTTACGTTTTTTGTTCCCTAATGGGGGGTGGGAGCGGGATGTGGATGTCTAGGGTGATTAGCTTGTGGTCGGATCTGACCAATGAGGAACTGACCTCTGGTGTGGAACGCAGGTTGCCCATGTTGGTGATGACCTTGTTTAGGATATTGCTGCCCCTGTTGGGGATGTGGATAAGTTGATCGAAGGTGTTGGAATTGATGAATTCCAGAAAACATTGAGCAAAAGAGTTGGTACATGAGTAGTTTTCCCAGTTAATGGTGGGGTAGTTGAAATCACCCATATTATGATGCTGGGTTGTACCCTAATATTTTCCAGTGTATCAAGAAAAGGGGATTGGGAATCCTGGGGCATGGTGGGGGGTCTGTAGCAAGCTACAATCTGAATTGTGGTCTTGCCAGAGTTAGTTGAACTTGGATAATCTCAGATGCATTATGCTGAGCAACTAGCTTGGAGGTGTGGATATCTTTAATGAATATGGACACGTCTCCACCTTTAGTGTTTCGGTCCAGGTTAGGTGGCCGAAAGGTGTGGTATGAATTATATCCTGATAATGCAGGGATGCTCTCTGGAGCTTTTAACCAGGTCTCTGTCACTGCACAGATGTTGATGTTCTCCATTTTAAGGAGTGCCTCGAGTGAGTGCATTTTGAGGTTTAGACTTCTAGCACTGAGTAGCATTACCCTCAGATTTTGCTTGCTTGTACCTGTTACGGTGGTGAATTTGTCATTTGAACCTTGTCTAAAAAAGGCACTATAAGGGTGGCAAGAGCCTTTGCCAGTATCCGGAATCTTAAGGGCGACAGGTGCAGGCCATCTCTGGCAAAGCATCATGGTCTGTCAATCATGTCATCCCAGGCAGACAGATACTGGATTCCCTTAGAATAACACCAGAAGCTTAGCCAATTGTTGAAGTCAATGGAGTTTACTGTAAGTACTGACAATTACTATGACAACCTACAAAAACTTGATTACCTGTTGCTTAAAATTAAGAAATTACAGTTGGATAATATTTATTTTAAAGAATGCCTGAAACTTAAATTGATACCTAAAGGACTGTGTTTATGGCGGTTTCCCACTGGTTTAGTGTCAAATTCTGCCTTACATAAAGAGTTGCTATATATGTTTGATTGACATGGCTTTGAATAGATGGAGCTGGTCGTCAAACATAATGAGACTTGTTTAGCAAACTTAACCAGAGAGATAGGGTGCAATACAGAGATAATATTGCCTACCCAGTACCCCCTAAATCCCAAAATTGGGGAATGAGTTCTAATGTTAATGGGACAAATGTGAATGTTAACCAGGAACCTTTTTTAGAAGAAGAAGAATATCCTCCGTTGAGGAGATCAGAACAGTTGAAGGAGAGGTACAACAGGGACACCCCCATGTAAAGGGGTTACTCTGGGAACAGGGGATAAGGGGGGTATGAATCATATCAGAGAGGGAATCGGAGGGGGGGGTCTGCGTGGTCAGAGAGGAATGTGAATATTGTTGCATCTGACTCATTGTCTATTTGTAAGAATACTAAAGGGGACTTTAAGGTTTTTAACTTTTCTGCTTTGCACACTGATGTGGTGGACTGTAACTTATTAGCAAAAGGTTTGACTTTTGTGCCTGAGAAGGGCTGTGACATTGCGTCAACCTTAATTGATTTAAAACACTTTGTGAGGAAATTGAACCTGAATGTTATGTTTCAGAATGTGGTATTTGTTAGTAACCCATTGCATATTTCAAGCACCTTTAACCCCCCCGATTCATCCCTTTTTACAAACGTTTGAGAAACTGTGTGAAATTGACATAAGAGGTTTAAGTCATGATCATACGGTCACTAATTTGACTAAAGATGAATAGGTAAGGTTATCTAGATTAAGATCTAATGGTGATGTTAGGATTATCAAACCAGATAAAGGGGGTGTGATTGTAATTATGAATACCAATGACTACAAGGAATGGATGAAAAATGTCCTGGAAAGTAATTCTTATAGGCAAGTGTCCCTAAATGAAATAAATGGGGCTTACAGAAAGATAAAGTATGAGTTGAATGATTTGTTTATTGAAGGGAGCATTTCCATAGATGAATTTAATTATTTGTCTGTGTTTCACCCTAAGACACCCACTATTTTTGATCTCCCCAAAATACATAAAGATCTTCTCAGTCCACCAGTGCGCCCTATTGTTGATGCCAGAGGTTCAAGAACGCATCCTGTAGCAAAATATTTAGATATTAAGCTTAAAACCCTGTTATCTGGGGAAGTACATTTATGCAAAGATTCATGGGATTTTTTGAAGAGGATTAATGGATTTGAATATTCTGAATGTGGTATATTTATCACAGTTGACGTTAAGGACTTATATACTGTGATACCGCATAATATAGGCCTTGAGAGGTTTTATGAATTTCTTGTAAAGAAAATGGTACTGCAAGCAGCAATTAATGTGTATGAGCAGTTATTAGAATTGGTGCTTAAAAACAATTTTATTCTTTTTGATGATACCTTTTTCTTACATATTGAAGGTGTAGCTATGGGTTCTCCCTGTGGGGGCCTGTATGCAAATATAGTTATGTTACAGTGGGAGAAAAAAATATTTATTTAACTCTCCATTTTATTCCCATTGTAAGATGTACATCTGATTTTTAGATGACATTTTTATCTTTTGGGATGGCTCTAAGGACACTATTTGTGAGTTTTTAGAGTATGCTAACGTTCAACCCCCTTTCTGAAATTTACACAAAACATTGGGCAGGATGAGATTTCCTATTTGGATGTAAAGTTAGTCAAAAATGCCTCTTTAAATAAGTTCATATCAGAAATTTTTAGGAAAGAAACATACTCCAATAACTTTTTACATTTTAATAGTTCTCATCCTTATAAACAGAAGAAAGCAGTTGTGAAGGGCCAGTTTGTATGGGCTGCCCATATGGTGTCCTTATTTGAAGCTTTTCTGGCTGAATGTGACTTGCTTAAGGGTATGTTTTTAAAAAGAGGCTACCACCCCAAGTTGATGAATGAACTTATGTTAGCGGTGATAAACAAAAGAGAAAGGGGTCATTCCAAACTTTTGCTCCCTATTCCACAAGGGGTAAGGGTGAGTGTAGGGCAAATCCCAGGTGTGGACATTAGTGTTGACATAAATTTGGTGTTGAATGAAGGTTTGGAGACAAGGAAGGTTAATTTCCAGTGTGCTTTTATTGCATCATATAATAGGTCCAGTAAGCTGATTGCCAATAACTTTCGGCTTTTCCCGGTTAGGGGTCACCACAGCGGAACTCCGGTCCGCTAATTATTGACAGTAGATTTTTACGTACTGGCTTGCCAGGCCTAACGCACAACCTTCAATGAAGGAATGCCCATTCACGCATGTCACCACACAGAAGACACTCTAACTGAGAATCGAACGGGCAACGTCTAACTGTGAGGCGACTTATGTAAAAACTGGGCAATTGTGTTGAACAGTAATGATATTAGGCAATGTGTAACTGATAAACCCACCATTGTATATCGCAGAGACAAATGCCTGAAGAATATCTGGGAGAAGCAACATAAAGGGCCCCTTTCTGGGTGTATGAAAAAATGTGTAACATGTAATTACTGCTCCTATATTTTGGAGTGTTCATCTTTTAATATTAATAGTGTGTTAGTGAGATTGAACAGAAAATGCACTTGCCAAACAGAAAGAGTGGTTTATTGTGTGTTTTATATGCTTTGTCCCGGTTTTTACATAGGCAAGACCAAAAGAAAATTTAAAAATCGTATCTATGAACATTTAAGGGACATCAGATTGAAAAATGACACCAATGCCTTAGCCAGACACTATAATGAGTTTAATGGTCACCATTTTAAATTCTCAATTATTGAGGTTTTAGATGTAGATATTAGGGGGAGACCTTAGACTTTACATTTGGAAAGGCAAGAAGCCTTATGGCAGTTGAGAGTCAATGCCACTCAATGGCCAGGCATCAACGATTCTCTGTCTGTATCTTGTTTTTTAAGATTAAAAGCTCTTGAGAGATAGTTATTTTCATAGGTTATTTCAATGTGCTTTTTTAGGATTTTAGTAGGTTGTCATTTGTGATAGATGTTTAATTTATCAAATGTATCATATATATGCAGTAATTTAGCATATATATGTAGGTATTCTTACATATGTTATTCTATTTTAATATTTTTGTATATATGTTATTCTATTTTAATATTTTTGAGCTTATTATCTTTACTTATCAATGAATAATATGATTTGGGTGCTTTTAGATATAATTTGCCTAGATAATAAGGAAGTACTTAACAAGTGTTTCCCTATTGGTCCATGCTGCTTTTTATTGCGCTTTTTGTATGATATGTATTACTTGGGGTTTTAATACTTTAAATTCGGTATTTGTCTTTACATTTTTGATTAGTTAATATTTTTTTTTAATTTTGTGGCTATGATTAGGTAAATGGAGGGGGTGCATTTTTGATTAAATTATTTAATGTGATGGTTTTTAAATGTAATTGTTCTGAAGAAGAATTGTCGGAGACGAACGCGCTAATTATTGTGTTTTTCCAAATAAATTAGCTGACTTCACTGACCTGTCCAGTGCCTGTGTTCAATGTATATATATATATATATATATATATATATATATATATATATATATATATATATATATATTTATTTATTGTGTTGTTTACATTGACGTCTTGTTGATATATGTGTTTGTGAGTGTGTATGTATGTATGTATATATATATATATATATATATATATATATATATATATATATATGTGTGTGTGTGTGTGTGTATAATATATATATATATATATATATATATATATATATATATGTGGGTTCACTTTATAACATCGAAATACTGAAATGTCGAATTTCAGTATCTCGAAGCTATAAAGTCGAATGTTACAAATAGCGAACGTTCATAATCGCGAATTTGACATCTCGAAAATATGTCGAATTCGCGGTTATGAAGTTGCGCTACGTAATGTCCGGGTTTGTGTTTTGTTGGTGCGCGGTGCCGTGTTTGGATGTAGGTGTTATGTCTGGTAAATGAGTGTTTTGTAAGGGTTTTGAGTGGGAGTTAGTGTGTATGTGAGGGATTGGAGAATGTGCGTGTGTGAGTGAGCTTTTGTGTTGTGTTTGTGCGATCTCGGAGTTAGTGTATATAAGAAGGTGGGGTGTGGGGGGTGCAGGGGGGCTTGCCCCCCTGCTTATGTGTGTGTGAGTTGTGTATGTGTGTTGTTTTTTTGTTTATGTTGTGATGTGGGTGTTGTGTTGTATGTTTAGTTTAGTGTGTGCGATGTTTTCGGTTATGTGGTTTTGTGGTTTTTGTTTGTCGGTGTTTTGTGGATTCGGTTTTATAGACTCGAGATACTGAATTTCGATATTTCAGCATTTCGAGGTTATAAAGTGAATCCATATATGTATATATATATGTATATATATATAATATATATATATATATATATATATATATATATATATATATATACATATATATATATATATACATATACATATATATATATATATATAAATATACATATATATACATATACATATGTATATATTGTTTAGTTAATCAAATGGCCACAGTCTTGAACCTGAAAACATACAGACTCATCATAATCATCATATTTTGGCTTTTCCCGTGAGGGGTCGCCACAGCGGATCATCTCTTTCCATTTCTTCCTATCCTCTGCATCTTGCTTTGCCACACCAACCGCCTGCATGTCCTCTCTCACTAAGTCCATAAACCTTATCTTAGGCCTTCCTCTTTTCCTCTTACCTGGCAGCTCCATCCTTAGCATCTTTTTCCCAATATACCCATCATCCCTCCTCAGCACATGTCCAAACCAACGCAATCTCGTCTCTCTTGCTTTGTCTCCAAACTGTCCAACATGAGCTGACCCTCTAATATACTGATTCCTAATCCTATCCATCCTAGTCACACCGAGTGCAAATCTTAACATCTTTAACTCTGCCACATCCAGCTCTGACTCCTGCCTTTTTGTCAATGCCACTGTCTCCAACCCATATAACATAGCTGGTCTCACTACTGCCTTGTAGACCTTCCCTTTCACTCTTACTGGTACCCGTCTGTCACAAATCACTCCTGATACTCTTCTCCACCCATTCCACCCTGCCTGTATTCTCTTCTTCACCTCTCTTCCACATTCACCATTACTCTGAACTGTTGATCCCAAGTACTTAAACTCGTCCACCTTTACCAACTCTACTCCCTGCATCCTCACCATTCCTCTACCCTCCCTCTCATTTACACACATATATTCTGTCTTAGCCCTGCTGACCTTCATTCCTCTGCTCTCTAGAGCATATCTCCACCTCTCCAGAGTCTCCTCAACCTGATTCCTACTCTCACTACAGATCACAATGTCATCTGCAAACATCATAGTCCACGGGGCCTCCTGTCTGATCTCATATGTCAACCTGTCCCTCACCACTGCAAATAAGAAAGGACTCAGAGCTGATCCTTGATGTAATCCCACCTCCACCTTAAATGGATCTGTCGCTCCCACTGCAGTCCTCACCACTGTCACTACCCTCGTACATATCCTGTACCACTCTTACATACTTCTCTGCCACTCCCGACTTCCTCATACAATACCACAACTCTTCTCTAGGCACCCTGTCATATGCTTTCTCCAAGTCTACAAAGACACAATGCAACTCCTTCTGACCTTCTCTGTATTTCTCCAATAACACTCTCAGAGCAAACATTGCATCTGTAGTGCTCTTTCCTGGCATGAAACCATACTGCTGATCACTAATCATCACCTCCCTTCTTAACCTAGCTTCTACTACTCTCTCCCATAACTTCAAGCTGTGACTGATCAATTTTATCCCTCTGTAGTTACTGCAGCTCTGCACATCACCCTTATTCTTAAAGATAGGTACCAAAACACTTTTTCTCCACTCCTCAGGCATCCTCTGACTTTCCAACAGACTGAATTATCAAAATCCGTAACACTGAACATGGAATATAAAGAAAACATCCTGCAAATTAAATATACCAACTCCAAGATCACACCACAGTGGGGAAAGGGCCAACTCCTTGCCCCCTGCTGTTCTGCAGTCTCAAATAACAGAACTCTTCTACCTCTCCATTTCCATGTTCTGCATTTTGATAACTCAATGTTTAGAGGTTCAAGTTTATCATCTGACTACCTTTAGCAGATACAGATATGTACATATCTATGTATACATATACATACGTGTGTGTGTGTGTGTGTGTGTGTGTGTGTGTGTGTGTGTGTGTGTGTGTGTGTGTGTGTGTGTGTGTGTGTGTGTGTGTATATATATATATATATATATATATATATATATATATATATATATATATATATATATCTATATATACCAAGACAGAGAGGTGTGTGTGTGTGTGTGTGTGTGTGTGTGTGTGTGTGTGTAAAACTTTCTCATTTTCCCATCCAACTGCATATTGACTCCTAACAGCAAGCGCTGCTTGCAAGTCCTTGAGTGCAGTCTTTCTTTACATAACACAGTTTCCAACACTCCCTTTGTGCATATCTCAACTGCTATGATTTAGACATAGTGCTGTGATTTTTGATCTTATATTTTTGCCTTGCTCCTACTAGATTTATTGATTTTCTTGTGATTTTCCTTAGAAAGACAAACCTATTGAAGGGTATATACATTACTAAATAACTGGAATGAACTAATATAAAGGTTCGTTATCACTAATTATATGGAGTCTATTATTTGAAGACCTTCTTTTACAAAAAACTAAGAAAGAGCTCCTGTCTTGGGCCTTCTGCTTGATTTTTAATAACCAGTGCTATGATTTTTCTGTTCAGAGGTTGAGAGGTATGCAACACTACCACTTTCTCATAACTATGGCCATGGACAAATCACAAGTTTCTTACAGCATCTAAAAGCATTGTAAGAGTTGGCTCATTGTCAGACTTGTCTGTCTCTTTAAGATTTTATTGGGTTATAGCCACAGGAAGTCTATACATGCATACACATGTAAATAAGCTCACTTCCATTAGTCCAGAGGTGCTGCATACTTGGATACCTACCAGGGTTCATGTGAACATATTTTTCATTCAAGTTTGTGACTTTTTTAACAGACAAAATGTCAGTAAAAGAGGTTTGTTGACAGAAATAAACATACCTGTCTCTGTCAACATCTACTGCTGACAGTGTTCTTTAATGTCTCTTTGCTCTTGAAAGATCTTCTTCTTCTTCTTTTGGCTTTTCCCCATTAGGGGTCACCACAGCGGATCATCTGTCAGCTCATGATTGGCAGTGGAGTTTTACGGTGTCAAGTTGCCAGCCCGGCACCCAACCTTCCACAGAAGGCACACACACACACACACACACACACACACACACACACACACACACACACACACACACACGCCTAGGGCCAATTTAGAGTGTCCAATCCACCTACTGCATGTCTTTGGGATGTGGGAGGAAACCGGAGAACCCAGAGGAAACACACGCCACCACAGGGAGGATATGCAGACTCCGCACAGAAGGCACTCCAGCCGAGAATCGAACCAGAGAACCTCTTGCTGTGAGGCAGCAATGCTAACTGCTGCACCACCGCGGCCACCATTGCTCTTGAAAGATCTGCAAGATCAAAATACAGCTTCAGTGTGGGCCTGCTGTGTGGAGGCTTCATTCCATCCTGAAATATGTTTTTTTAACTTCCTGCAGTTGACCTTCAACTGTCACCAACTCTTCCCCACGTTAAGTATTTCTACTGCACCCACCTTAGGTTCCTCTGTGCTGACCCTGACCAACATTCAGGGCTGCTGGGATGATTGAGGACATTGGTGCAATGTTGTATCGCTGCCAGGGAATGTGCTGTAACACCCTTTGGCCCCATGGTAGCATTGCAAGTTCTGCAATCACTGCCCTCAAAAGATGAATGTATGCTTCCTCAGACTCCTGAAACTTATGCAGCACAGAGCTCACAAGGCTTGTTCTGCTGCTTTAATGCTGCAAAACCTAGGCAGCTTCCCTCCCCACAGGAAGGGCAAGCCGACTTTGGCAACTTATTTCCTAGCTCCTCCTGCAACCCCTTCAATGCCCATGCTATTTATCAAACACAGGTCATCTTGAGCACAGTAAAGGTTTTTTTCCCTCTGCACTACAGGGTTGCACCTCTATCCTGGAATATATTAGTCGTTTGTAGGCACTTTGTTAGTTACATGACTAAAGACTGAGTTTTAAAGCAAAACTGTAAGTGACTATTGATACAGATGTAATTGGCAGATGTGCTAAAACTTTAGTATATAATAAAGAAAAATCCTTGAAACCACTATAAAAGTAGCAGAAACCACCCCTGAACTGGACCTTGTGCGACACCACATCACGATTGATGAGTACTGAATCATTTTTCTGAAAATTTCCTCAATGGCTTACAGTGTACATATGGGCTCTTTGGCTTCATCTCATAATCTGAGGTGTGAAAACTCTTCCACACCTCTGCTCCACCAAGTGTTTCTCTAAATGGCTACTTAAAAATGTACAAGTGCATGAATCTGATGTTTGGAGTAATACGTTCTTTTTTGTGCTTTCTGTACATTTATCCACTTTTTATATACATGTATACACTTTCACTCTGAAAAAGTGTTCTAATTGGTTTTTCAGTTCTGCAGAGTACACTGCTTACCATATTGGTCTGCATCACAGCATCTCAAAACGTGCATGTTAAATGAAAAGATAAACTATTTAGCAGGCTGACCTCAGCTGAACTGACTTGTACCCAACAATCAGCCCACAGCTGTGTATCCAATCTGCAATGGCCAAAAGAAGGAAAACTGTTTATTCACTTAGTCTTCTGCTACCGTTCTAGGAGCATTGACATTCTGAATGGCTTTGATCTGGTCATTTCTCATTCTCTGACTGCCTTTTTTCTTCACCAGTGGGTGTAACACAGTCCATATGAGAAATAAATTTGGCATTCTCATGTCTCAACACACCCAGTTCCAGACGGTGTTTCTGACTGACATTCAGCTTGTGTTACAAAAACACAAGTTATTTCTATCTGCAAGGTTTCCTGTCTGCTCTTACAAGCATGCACTTAATTGCACTGTATTCCAGACTACATTAAGTAGCTGTGTGTTATATAAAACCTATAAATGCTAAATCCTTAACTGCTTATTATGAATAATATGATTTATTTGGAGGTTTTGGAAAGCAGGATATGTTATTACAGTACTGACTACTGCATTACAAAACTGTACCCAAATCGACATACTTATTTGCCAAATTGTTTCTGATGGAAAATGGAAATGGGAAAATTGCATGTGCAGAGAAGGACTAGGCAGAGTATAGGGCACATCAGCATTTATGTAAGAAAGTAAAGGATACAATCCACTGAAACAAAGTGTCTCTAAATAGTGTTATCAATTATATCACAAAGCATGGCCTGCATGATTCCCTACAGTTTATGCTTTGTGACTACCCATGCCTGGATCCCTAATATCTTTGTTCTTTTTCATTGGCTTTATCCATATGTAGCTGAAGCTTCTGGAATTCTTCTTGGATAGGATTTCACTTACAAACTGCTACACCTTCACCTATTTCCTAATATTTGCATATAGTATACATATCATACAGATCATGATTGTAAATGTGTTTTTAAATATATATATATATATATATATATATATATATATATATATATATATATATATATATATATATAATAAAGATTAATAATCTGTTCTGCAAACAGCACTCAAAGTTGTCAGTTAAGAAGGAGCAAACACGTTTAAACATTTACATTTGATAGCAACAACAGTGATAGCTCCCTGAAAAAGGAGCTACTCATTATGGTCTATGATATGCCAAACTATCCTGTAATCTAGGAGAAGAAAAAACACTTCCAGTTTGTGGCCACAATCTTGTTTTAAATTAAGAGGTTGATGGTAAAAAGAAAATAACACTGTGTCACAGTACCTCTGTGCCAAGCTATGCACACCTTCTTTTACTTTATCAGGCCTAACAAACTCCATAATCAGATTTATTAAAAAAAATGAGTGTACCAGGAAACTTCCTCCTGGTTTATTCAGATCAATGTTCTGAAACAGAATACTGTAGCCTTACATAACCTTTCCTGAAGCCTCTCCAAACCATTGTACCTTCTGTGTCAGCCAATCACTGACCATTCAGAACCTGGAAGGTCTAGAAACACAGCTACTAATGTTTGCTTCTGCTATGCCCTCACAGAAACAGACAGTGCATATGCTTTCAGGTCTACAGTTCTAGGGCTATTACATACACAGCTCATTCCAAAAGCAGTTTTTGATGGTCACATACTTACAAGAGAGTTTCATCAGGATTTTTGTAATATACTCCAGAAATACTGGTGCTGAGGGACACACAGGCAGGGCAGTGATGTAAAATATAACTGTAACACAGCAAGCATATAGAACTCAGCATGATACTGCAGCTGAACTGCACATATACATGATTGTTATTATTTTTTTTACCTACAGTAAATTTCCATGACTACCTCATAATTAGAAGAGTGAAACCGCTATAACACTGTGACAGAGCAGAGTGGTACAAATATGCTCATGCCTCTTTGTTGACATATTTACTAAATTGAACTACCATCCATAGCTTCTACTTTAACACTGTAACAGTTGTTACACCTGTCAGCACACACCCGTCTGCACGGCAATGCTGTCCCCACCAGAATCAGTGCCAGCAGCATGTTATTATCTAGTAAGAGGAATACAAGCTGGTATACAATGTAAAAAATATTAGCTAGGATAAACTTACTTCTGGAGCAAATAAAATTATTCACAGAGTGGTTATATGCCAAGAAGCCCCCTAACCATTATGAAAAGATCAGTGCAGGTCTTAAACTTCTTTCCTGCTTTATGGCACCATTATCCAGGGCACAGGTTCTGATGTGATTCTGGATTACTGTTAAACAGGGAGTTATTGCCTATACTTAACAGCTGTAGTTTTTAAATGCAAATCTACTTTCTGCTTATGATGGTAGTAAAATGCAATATGGGCTACAGGAATATATATACTCAACACAGAGTTCATTGGACAATACATGAAATTTAGTTTCTTGTAGTTCAACAGTTTGACACCATCTACCCAGCAGTGCAACCTCACCTGTAGACAGAAAGATGAATATTTTTTTAAAAGCTCTCAAACTAAAGGGTAAAAGTATCACATGCAAGCCATTCAATAAAAACCTCTAAGACCCAGCTAAGCTAGAGTTAAAAAAATGGCATGGCTACAGCTAGTGGAAATTGTACTGGTCTGAGTGCATCATTAAAGACTTTGTTTTGGGAAGTCTATTTAATATGGTACTGAATAAATGCATTTTAAAGTCTGTTCTGAGGAAAGGAGAATAGTTTTAAAGCTAGCAAAGCTTTGTCAATATATATATATATATATATATATATATATATATATATATATATATATATTTTTTTTTTTTTTTTTTTTTTTTTTGCAATACCCTAATAATAGCTTTATTTTATTAAGCTGTTTATTAGTTTTGGCATCTGGTGACTATTAGCTACCTCTTGTCTTTTTAGTTGTCAGCCTATTTTCTGTTGCTTGTAGCCCAATATGGTTTGGTTCATCATTAAATGATTTTCTGCCGGTTATCTGTGCTACACTGACTTCCTTCATTGGAAACATTTCTGGTGTGGTTGATTCGCTTGATCTATTCTGCTAAGCTAAAACACTGACCCTTTATTCACAAACTTAGTAGTAAATGTCAAGAAAATGGGCTTGACAGTGCAAGTATAACAATAAATTATTTGGCAATTTACCACACCATTAGAACCCTGCAAAGCTTTACTCCTTCCTCCCATCCATCTGTCCCTCAAAATATACTTGAAACAGTTCACCTCTAACTATCTCACAAGCCCAAGTCCTAAAAGAGCTATCTGGAGTTAAAAATACTGCATGAATGGATTATGACAATATCCCTGGATGTATTTTAAATAATATGAAGGATGATTTAGCCCCCTCCCCCCAAAAACAGTATTCAGCCTCTGTCACCATACAGGTTTTGTATCATATAAATGGAGAACAACTGCAGTCATTACTCTGCATAAAGAAGAACCTTTCACAGACCCAGGAAATTACAGACTTATAAGTCTGACCAGTCTCATATGCAAAGCCACGGAAAGATTTATCATGGATTTGTGGATCTATTCTATAAGGACATACAGAACCTTCAAACACTAGATCTGTCTCAGTTTGAATTCGTCAAGGGCAGGTCACACTTACTCATCCTGATGGACTTTTCTGAAAAGGTCACCAAAGCAATGGATGAAGGTAAAATGGTACACACTGCATACTTCGATCTGATCAAAGCTTTTGATACAATCTACCAATTGGGCATAGTAGAAAATCTAAATAAATTGGGAATAAACTGCTCAGTCACCCAATGGATTGCCAACTGGCTCACAGATAAGATGCAGGAAATCAAAATAGGGGAAGCTACCTCCACAGAGAGAACAGTCACTACTGAAGTCCCCCCCAGGGCTCTGAGCTGAGACCTCTCCTGTTTGGCCTCTGCTTTTCTGAACTAAAAGTCAATACCAATGGGCTCAGGCTAATTAAGTCTGGAGATGACTGCAAGCTAGGAGCAATTACTGAATCCCCAAATGGTGTTGCCATTCTGTCGGAAGGTTTATCGCAAATAAATAACTGGTGCCATAACCATGGACTGAAACTTAATGCCAAAAAAAAGCATTATTTTATCCTTTGGGAAATCTACCCCAGGGAATTACTACACTGACAATCTGACCCTAAGAGTTGACTCAGTTGTTCAGGAACTGTGGATAGTGACCTAACTTTCGACCAACATGTGTTCATTGTCATAAAAAGTCCTTTTATATTGCACAGTTTTTAAACAAAGGGAGTTTGTCTAGATATAGTGAAGGCATTGCTCTTCTTTACTTAGCCCTCATTGGGCCAGTCATTGAGTATAATGCCCCTTTTAGCATGTGTATGTATTGGCACATGAACAACTGGAACGCTCACAAAGATATCATAGTAAAAGAATACAAGGCCTAAACAATATGTCCTACATGGACCAACTCATAGCTTTGTCACTATAACGGGTATCCTACAGATTGCTAAGAGGTGTCCATTTTATGGCATACAAGGCATCCTCCAATCTAATACTGATGAATGTACTGCACATCTACAAGTCAGATGGCATCAGAAATACCCAGTCTAGGGATCTAAACCTCTTCCGCAACATTCACAAAACAGTCTGAAGGAACATGTGTATCTTGCACTGGATACCTCTGCTCTGGAATAGACTCTCAATCCACATAAATTAAAGCTCATCCCTATCCATATTCAAATGCAACTTGGATCTATGGTTAGGAAACATAAAATTCACCGCAGGACAGCCCCGTGTACTACTAATAGACAGTGGCTGCTCCTAAATGCTTTACTTCATGCATGGGTCTCCTCAAATTATCTGTAATATGATCCCAGTTATTATCATTAGAAGTAATATATAATTATTGACCTTGAGATGAGACAGGTTAATTCAAGCACCAAAAGGGAAATTGGCTTAAAATGACCCACAAGGGTATCTAGCCTAGTACTTACTTATGAACGTATAAACCTATAGCTAAGAGTAGGAAAGCCAAAGATGTGTATTTGCAGAACCTGTAGAATGCATTATTATAACACATAATGGCATTTAAGGGATGTAACAGCTTTCAGAAAAGGAAGGCCATCAGCATCCCTTCCCAAACTAGGAAACCTGAATGACTGTGTGCTATTGAAAAGTATGTGTCTGCTTTCATATTGGTTTTCCTACACTATTATTACAGATTATGGTAAGTGTGAAGCTGAATCTGGTCAGGGTTGCCACCTTTATTCTGGTTTTACCTTTGCTTTTAGAAGGTGGAATGGTATAAGGAAGCTGATAAGAAATATTAAGTTCAGTTTATTATGGTGCTTGGATTCAAGCATCATTACAATTAAAATGCACAGAAATAGAAGCAAAATAACTAGAAACAAAATAACAGCTAAAACTGCTATCAATAAATAATTGAGAAACACTGGCACTATATACACTGTGGATAAACTACTATAGTCAGTGATTTATTGGAGAACAAGCAATGACATATGCTAACATATAAAATGACTTTTGAGAGATTTTTAAAAGCCTGACAGTGTGAGGGATCCCCTCAACCACTGGGAAGGTAGTTTCAGAGGTGTGGAAACTGATAACAGAGAGACCAAGTGTCAGAGGTCTCGAACTCCACCCTTTCAAACCTCTAATGAACCCGTGGAAGAGTCATGTTGGAACTTAGATAATAGAGGACCAAGAAATCTTCATCATATTGATCACTGCTGCAGTAGCCTTAGCTATATGGGTTATATCCTTCCAAGGCCATACTTCTCAACTGTCCAGATTTTCACCTCATATTTTTGATCTGTTCCTCATAAAAGTTGTAGTTTTCTGGCAATTCACTGAGGATTGATGCCACCTTAAATAATGACATACATTTTAGTTTCACACTTCATATCATTCAGAAAATTCATGCTAATATAAATTCTGTCACACTAGCAACTTTCTAAGTTTATAAAAGCAATATTTAAAATCTGTCCCTATTTTTTGGCCTTTGCCACCTTTGTCTGAAAAAAGGTTAAGTAGTGTGGATATAACAGCCGTCCAGTTTCCAAAGCTTCGGAACACCTTCTACATGCCAAAACCATCAGTCAGTTCAAGCTGATTTGATTAAAAAGTCTGATTTTGGGCACCAAGCCCTTCAGAGCTTTCCTGCCTTTGAAGAGTGTGTTCCTCTGTAGGCTTTTGAGGATAGACTTTCAGCTTGTACTGTTCCTTTGTTGGGCAGATACGTTCCCTTTAGGGAAAAAAACTTCCATTTTAAAAATGTGTTTGTTATATGGCACTTTCCTGTTCATGAAAGTTATTTTAAAGCTTATGTATTTTTGTTTTAATGGACTGTCATAAGACCGTGTTGTACTTTTAAATGAGAGTGCTCTTTTTCCTGTCAGTTTAAAAGTTGCTTAGTATTTGAAAACTATTTTTTTCTGTGGAGAAATTATGTATATTTTACTTTTGGGGTGGCAGAGTGTTTAGTGCTTTTTACTACCTTTTTTGTGAAAAAAAGTGACTTTTAAAGACTTTAAATTTTTATCAGAGTTTGTTGCTTGTTTTCCCTGGGAAAGATGCACTGTTTTCAGCTTGACCATGAAACAAACTGTCACTCCCATGTTCGACCCTTCTTACTGCCATAAAAAGAAAGAGTTAACCAAACAGCCTTTGCCGCCACAGCAGGCTAGCAGTTTGCTTCAGGCGCAGGTTGATGACTTTGCTGTGGTCATTAGCTGTACCTTAGAGTAGTCATCTTTTACTCTGGTATCATAAATAAACTCACCAAGCTGGGTATAAATCTGTATGTCACAAGATGGGTCACCAACTGGCTCACAGACAGAACTCACACTGTAAAAATTGCAGACTCCAAATCCGACTCCAAACCTGTGACAAGTAGAGTACCATAGGATTCAGTCTTGGGTCCCCTCCTGTTTGTGATCTACTTCTCTGAAGTACAGGCCAACACAGAGGGCCTCTGGCTAACAAAGTTCGCAGATGACTGCAAATTGGATGCCATAGTCGAGTCCCCAAATGACGTGGACATCCTGCAAAAGGGCCTCACCGAGACTGATGCCTGGTGTCAGAGCCATGGCCTCAAGCTCAACACCAAAAAATGCATTGTCATCCCCTTTGGTAAAAACCCTGTACCCATGGACTACCACATAGGTGGCAGCCCACTTAACACCGAAGGCATGATAAGAGACCTCGAGACAATAGTGGACAGTAGCCTCTATTTGATAATCACATTGCCACAGTGGTCAGGAAATCTTTCTACGTAGCACACCACATAATGAAAAGGTTCTTATCCAGAAAAAAAAAAGTCATTGTCCCCCTCTACTCGGCTCTCATCAGACCCATTATAGAGTACAAAGCCCCATTTGGAATGTACCTTACAAGGCATCTGCAGCAGCTAGAAAGGCCACAAAAATACCTCACTAAGAGGATTATGGGACTCAAACAGCTAACCTATGCTGACTGCTTCAAAAAACTCCGGCTTTACTCTGTAGCTTATCACGTACTCCTAGGTGATCTCTGCTTAATATACAAAGCTATGTCAAACCCTGAGCTGCTGGATATGCTCCACCTAAAGAAATCCCAATCCCTCAGAGCAACATGCTCTAGGGACCTAAACCTCATCACCAAAATTAACAGAACATGCTGGAGGGATAGATTCCTGTCCCAGAGACTTCCCATACTCTGGAACAAACTACCTATCTATGTCAAGCAGAGTTCGTCACTAGCACTCTTCAAGAAAAATCTTGATGAGTGGATGGGCAATAGGAAATTCAACCGGGGCATCACATCAGTAACCCTGCTAGACAGGGATGCAGGTAAATAGCATCCAGGGGTGATGAAAGCCAGGGAACCTTGTTGGCAGGCTTACATAGGCCCTAGGGCCGATAGCCTAGTACCTACCTATAAATCTATGAACCTATGGTAAGGGGGTTCCAAAAAAGAATTCTTGAACGTCCCAAAATCAGGGAAAGTCCAACAAGTCATAATGACCTTGTCCCCCACTCCCACCTTGGCAGCATCATTTCCCTTTCAGAAAGTATGTATCTCCATTTTTCTCTTTGGCAACAGATAGTTTCAGATAAATGGGTTGTGAACACCATTCATCAAGGTTACGTATGGAAGTGGGAGGAAACTCCTCTTCTGGCAAGTAATTCTACATCCACAAAAACAGACTCTCTTATTTTCACCTATCCTTCATCATGTGGTGTCCAAGGAAGTGATAGAATCAGTTCCGAGACCAGTTCTGGATCTTTCTTTATTAAGCCTGTTTGTTAGTGACTAAATTCAAATGGATGACTTCGCATGTTACTCGTCTTTCTCATTCAAGTTTCCTGGTAGCACTAGGTGTCCTTCTATATCACTGTAGCATTCATCACCTATGCAATCTCCTGCCAAAGATAGCCCAATGTCTGGCCAGTATACCAAAGCCTTTACATCCTTCTAGCACCATACATCAGTTGTATGATCCCCACTCAGGTGTAAGGCATAAAGGTGATGTACATATACTGAATACTCAGAACTTCTTAGTCCCCGGTCCAACCATCACAACTGAATGTTGGCCTGAACATCCTTTGATAAGTCCCCAATAAGGGTTCCTTCTTTTTTTTCTTTTTCTTGTGCACTTAGGGTTCATGTCATCCAGGAAGGGAAAAATGTCAGTAGGGGAGGCAGATTCCCAATAAAGATCATCATGAGAGGTGTTTGTTTTCCCTAAGTGCTTCACATGATCATACCCAGTGTACCATTTCTCATGTTTTTATGCCTAAAATGCTTTACAGCCATCTGTCCTGCTTTTCTAACCAGAGCCTCAAATATTTGAACCAGGGCATCATAGCCAAGTCCGCCCACCTTGAGGTACAGCTGTCTCCCAAAAAGTAGACATAGAAGTCTCAGTCTGATAATTCTGCAGTCCAGCTCTGCTGGACATCGTTCTTGACATGAGTGAAGACCCTGAAGACTGTCTGGTGCAGACACCAATTTCCTCAGCCACCAACCTATAGGAGGCTGGCATGGAATCAGCTTCTCACATGTCCTCTGAGGAAATGCAAATGTTTGCAGCGGACATTGAGAGGGAACCACTGCTGATCATTTTTGAAGGGCCTAGGAAGATAGATTCCCCAGATTCTGGTGAGGGAAGAGGTCCCTGGTACCCTCACTGACTGTAGTCATGGCTGTCAGCCTCCTAGGTTGATCAAAGTGGACTTCCCACTAAAAAAGAAGCAGAAAATGAAGTACATTCCTCCCATTAATAAAGCTCTGCAGAGGCACTGGCAGAATTTTACTCAGGGCTTATTCAACACCTTAATGGCCTTAACACCACCTCTGGGAGTGTCTGTTCTTGCTTCTCCTTGGTCTTCTATTCCAGCTAAAAGGATGAGGAAGTCTGATTCCTCAGATGAGGAAGTGGATTCTGCAGATGAGTCATTGGCCTACTCTTCACAAATTGCCTCTCCTTTAAACTATGCCTCTCAGGAAGAGGGTTTCTTTAGTCCTGACCATTCCTTGGAGGAATTGTCCTTTGGGGACACAGTAATTCACATGATGGAGTTTTTTTAAGTGCGGCTGCTTACCAGTTTGTGATATTCAAAAGCAGTATTATGAGTTATTGTACAAGGAATCCCCTAAATCTTCTTTTGTCCCCCTCCCCCAGTGTTGGATTCCTTGTTGGATACATTTGCAGCTGCTTCTTTGGCTCCCAATTGCCACTAAGAATCCTGGCCATTTTTATAAAGTGCCCGAGGCCTTTTAGTACCTCTACAAATGTCATTCTTCTGACCCTGGTGTAGTCTGTCTACCTGCATAAAAGTCAGCCAAGATTTTGCCCTCTGCCAAGCTCCTTCCTTCTGATAAAGATAGTAAGAGTATGGAGAGTTTGAGGGAAAAGGTGTAGACTTCTGCCACCCTGGCCTTTAGGGTCATTAACTATTAAACCCCTATGATCTGGTATGTCAGGGTCATTAACTATTAACCCCCTATTATCTGGTATGTCTTGGCTCTTTTATCACAGCTGGGGGTGGTTGTCTGGCTTTTCTGGTTCTGAAGAAAAGACTGCTGACCTTTCCTTATTAAGTTCCACTTCTCAGGTTGCCCATCTCTCTATCAAATGCAGTTATGATGCACTGATGCATCCTCTATAGCAGCTGCTTCTGGTGTTGTTATGAGGAAGTACTCATGTCTTTGCCTCAAGGTTTTACTCGATATTAAGGCCAAGCTTCTAGATGCTCCTTTGAACAATCAGAATCTCTTTGGTACAGCTGATGCTGACTTATTTAAGATTCTACAAGACACAGGTAAAGTCATCTTAAACAAATCTTTGTTTCTCCCATACCCATATTTCAGAAGAACTATCCTTCTAAGTCTGCCTTTGTGCACAGGCAACCTAGTCAGCCTTCTAAAGGGAAGAGGGTTCCTAAGTTTATTTCTGCTGATAAACCCACCTAGACTTCTACAACTCATAAGCCTCCTTTTCAGGACAAATCTGCCTCCAGCTGACATATTTCATCCCCTTCTCCTCGAACACGTTCCCCTATCCCACAGGCTTTCCCTATCCCTCCCTCTCTGGTAACAGAGAACTTCACATTCTTGGGTTCTGTCCATTACCTGTCACAAAAAACAAACAAGTGTAGAAGCGGAGAAAAAAACGGCAATTAAGTTCTTTCTTTCTGGAAAACGTTTATTTACCAGACCACGGTCCACTCAGTAAATTAGATAGGTAAACACAATCAATCGTAAAACATGTTTTATGATTGATTGTGTTTACCTATCTAATTTACTGAGTGGACCATGGTCTGGTAAATAAACGTTTTCCAGAAAGAAAGAACTTAATTGCTGTTTTTTGTCCGCTTCTACACTTGTTTGTTTTTTGGAGTCTTGGTTTGCTCACCGTTACATTACCTGTCACAGTTATTTTATGGTATGCACATCCCATTCCTCCTTCTCAGGTCTTCTTCAGCCTCACCAGACCATCTTCTTCATTTCTCTGAAGTTCTGCAGGATTTATTCAATCAGGGTACCATTCATCTGGTTCCTGTATCCCACAGGGAAACAGGGTTTTACTCCAGAATGTTTCTAGTCTTCAGAAAAAAGGGATTCTGGACACCAGTCCTAGATCTTTCTTTCCCAAATACTTTTCTAAAACTTCTCTCCTTTTGGATGCTTTCACTCCAGTCTCTGTTTCCCATCTTAATTCCACATGCCTTTCTGGTACCCCTAGACCTAAAGGATGCCTATCTTCATATTCCCATTCACCAGAATCAGGAGGCTTTTACTTTTCTCTGCTTTTTCCTCACATTTTTAGTCATCTGCTCTGCCCTTTTGTCTTTCTATGGCCCCCAAGGTTGTTCACCAAATGTCTGTCTCCTGTCTTTTGCAGGCTTCAAGTAATCCAGATATTCACATATCTGGATGATCTGCTTCTTCAGCTCCCTTCCATTCCAGGCTTTTGCAGGATCTGAACTTTACCATGCTCCTTCTGTTCAGACTAGGATTCATCATCAATCTCAAGAAATCCAGTCTAACTCCTTCTCAAGACCACATTTTTTGGGGAAGTAGAATTCAGACCATTCCAGTGCTGACCTCTCTTCCTTCTTTCAAGATTCTTCTTCTGACAACTTGCATACTGTCTCTGCTTCCCCTTTCTGTCATTTTGGCAAGGGAATTTCTCAGAATCCAGGGGTCCATGGAATCTACCATTCCCCTGATTTCCTTTGCCAAGCTTTACATGAAGAAACTTCAATGGTATTTAAAGTTGGTGTGACTCCAGCATTGCCATCCTCTGAAGTTTCCAGTTCTCTTACTTCATTGTCTCATACTCAGGTTGTACTTATGGATTCAGCAGGCCTCCCTCAATCCAGGACTACCTTTTCAGACTCCTACTCCTATCCAGGAGCTGTTCACAGATGCTTCTGATCTGGGGTGGGGAACCTCCTCCAACAATTTAAGGGTACAGAGGCTGTGGCCTCTTTATCAGACCACATCAACATAAAGGAAATGAGGGTGGCCATTCTTGCTGTTCAGGCCTTCCATTCTCTTTGGTCTCCATGCCCTTTAAAGGTCTTTATACACAACACCACAGTCATATGGTGCATCAACAAACAAGGGGGCACAAGTCTTATCTTCTTTGTAAACTAGTGTTTATTCCTGGGATTTGGCTCTCCACAATCAGATAACTCTTCAGGTAGTTTACATTCTTTCAGAACACAGCCTTGTGGCAATCTCCCAGAGCAAGTCCAAGACACACCCAAATGAATGGATGCCTCTTAGAAAGGTGTTTCTGGATATAGTTCATTGGTGGGGTATTCCTCAAGTGGATTTATTTCTGTTTGCCCTGTGAACAGGCAACTTCCTCACTTCTGCTCCAGAGTCCTAGGTCCTCTAACTTGGAAGGTAGACACTGTGTCTTTCTCTTGGAAGGGGATGTTTCTATATGCTTACTATCCTCTTCCTCTACTTTCCAGGGTCCTACACAAGATCAGAAAGGACTCTCCAAGAATCTTGTTGGTGACTCCCTTTTGGCCCAGATGATACTGGTTATCCCTTTTCTTTTACCTGGCCAACGGCAATCATCACATGTCACAGGATGGATCCTCTCACACAAGACAAGGGTTTTCTCATTCACCCTCACTTGTCCACTCTTCAGTTGACACTTTGGGTGATAGTATTTTGATTCCATTCAGACAAAGCCTTTCCTGAGAATATGCTTAGGGTACCACAGGAGGCCAGGAAACCCACTACCAGAAAATCTTGTATGGCTAAATGGAAGTGATTTTCTGTTTGGTGTCTTAAGCATCACCAGGATCCCTTCTCAGTGGGGTTCCCTTTGACCCTTTCTTACTTTTATGAACTTCTTCATTCTGGCTTAGCATATTCTTCTGTTAAAGCTCACTTGTCAGCATTCTCTGCTTGCCTGCCTTTGAACACACCCTTAGCCTTTCATTTTGAGGTCAAACAATTCCTTAAAGGCATCCTTCATATTGGGCCCCCAAGAAAAACTATTCCTCCCTCTTGGAAACTTAATTTTGTCCTTGAAAACTTGAATTAGGATCCTTTTGAGCCTGCTTACTTTTCTTTTTTTGTGCCCAAGGTCATCAATGAGTTGTCTCTTGATCAGTCTATCAAACTTCATTCTTTTTTATTCTTCTCCAAAATCTGCTAGCAAGAAGGTTCTTCACACTTTGGATTTACACAGGTAGAGAAGGTGTTGTTTGGATAACACAAAATATAGCCATAAATCTGACCGACTTTTAGTTTCTTTTCATTCCAGGGCATTGGGTTTGCCATTTTTCTAAACAAACCACCTCCTCCTGGATTTCTAAGAACACTTCCTTTTGTTATTCTTTTCATTGTAAACAGCTTTCTACTTTAGTTTGAGCTCTTTCCACAAAGGCATTAGCCTCTTCTAGGGCTTTCTTCAAGGGTTTAGATACAAGAGCAATCCTTGTAGCTGCTTCTTGGTCCTCTCTTCATACTTTTACTAAACATTACAAGTTAGATGTCATTTCCAAAGCTTAGGCAAAATTTGCCAGGGCTGTCCTTCAGGAGTTTGTGGAGGGCTCCTCTTTGTCTTCCTCCTCCTCCCATCCTTTATAGTAGCTTTGTTACTCATTTATAGGTGAAAAATACTGCAACATCGATGTGGAAGGACATAACACAGTTGTGTAAAATCTTACCATAACAGTAGATGTCCTTCTTTTCACTGTCACAATATTTGGACCTTCCCTTCTGCCCCCTTATTTATCTTTCTCCTATTGGGAACACTTTGTTGGCAAGGAGTCTTTGCCAGCTTGCCTTATTTACGCTCCTGTTTCTCTTTCCTCCTGGATGTTCATTTTCTCCCTTTCCTGGGACTGATCTAGTTCTACTGGGGCATGTCACCTCTGATTATTCAGTGCACGTGCATCACCTTTATGCCCTACACCTGGGCAGGGAGCATACAGCTGACTTATGACACTGGGATGATGCAAAAGGTTTGGTATACTGGCCAGGCATTGGGCTATCCTTGGCAGGAGATTCCACAGATAATGACTATTGCAAGCGGAAAAGAAGGACATCTTCTGTTATGGTAAAATCTTATAGAACTCTACTATTTACAAGATGCTTATTATCAGGTCTGTATTCATCCAAAACTCAGCTGTTTCTTAAAGTATTGTGTGTCTGGATCACATTATTAGTTCTCTGCCTCACCCTTTGGATTATCCACTGCTCTAAGTGTTCAAAAAATGTCTAGCTCCATTTATAGTTCACTGCAGGTTACAGGGTATCCACATTTTTTCCATATTTTTACAACTTGCTTATCTTTGCAGAGTCTTTTTCAAAGTGCTAGGATTCTCTCACTTGGGTGAAAGACCACTTACAGAAGATGTCATTCCAAGAGAATATTAAAAAGTCTCTTTTTAATTCCATCACACAGTACTAGCTTTTCTTCCATAGGAAAAAGAAATAGATCTTTATATAGATCTACTTCAGACTTTGGTCACTATGACAGAATATCTCAGAATTTTAGGTCTCATGGCATTTATGATTTCCATGATACCCCTGATAAAACTCTACATGACAAAGACTCAATGGTATCTGAAGTGTAGTTGGTCCTAGCATCGACATCCTTTGTCTTTTCAAATCCCAGTGGTAGTCTTTATCAGAAGAGAAATCACTTAATGGAGCCAGTAAATATCCTTAAATCTGGGTCTCTCCTTCTCCCTCCCTGTTACAAAGCAGTCAGTCACAACAGATGCATTAGACTTTACTTGCAGAGCAGTTTCTGGAGGGATAAAAGTGCAAGGTGTGTGGAACCCGAGGGCCACTTCAAGTTGCTACAGACTATACCACAGTCATGAGGTACACCAACAAGCAAGTGGGAAGAAGGTCAGACCACCTTTGCAGACTAGCCCTGTTAGCTTGGGATAAAGCTTCACAGCACAATCTCACTTTACAGGCATCCTACATTCTGTCAGAGCAAAACTGTGTGACAGACAAGCTGAGCTGGACAAGGCCAGACCCGCATGAATGGAAACTATATCAGGTGGTCTTCCAAGATTTGATCCACTAGTGGGGAATTCCTCAAGTATACGTAGTTGCATCTACTCTGAAGGAGAGATTCTGATCCAGGGCTCCATGCAAGAAGGCCTGGAAGACAGGGGCCTTTGCTTTTCCTTGGACAGGAATATTCTTGTATGCTTTTCTACCTTTTCCACTGATATCCAGTGTATTTCTGAAGATTCAGAAGAAATTACCCAAGATGATTGTGGTGACTCCCTTCTGGTCTAGGCAACCATGGTTCTACCTTCTTTTGGAAATAGCCAGGGACAATTACCACAAGCTTCCTCACAGACTGGATCCACTTACATAAGGACAGGGATGTTTGATACACCCCAGCCCCAATCTCTTGAACTGACTGCCTGCATGATAGTGTCTTAATTCCCTTTAGTCATCTTTTTACTGGGATGTGCAGCAGATACTAATGGAGGCAAAAAAGCCCAACTACAAGAAAATCATATATTAGTAAATGCAAAAGGTTTTCTAGTTGGTGCCAATAATGTAACCAGCACCCATTCAGGGCTGTTGTTCTCTAGTTTTACAATAATTTATGAGTTACTATCCTATGGCCTTTCTTACTCCTCCATCAAGGTTCATTTATTGGCCTATCCAGCATGTCTGCCCATGGATCCTCTTCTTTCAATGTATTCTCATGTCCAAATGTTTTTGAAAGAGGTTTTGCATGAGAGGCCTCCAAGAAAACTGGTGGCCCCTCCTTAGGATTTTAACTTTCTGTTAGAGAAGCTAACACTTGCTCCATCTGAGCCAGCTAACCAGGTTGACTTGAGTTCTTAACAGGGAAAAGCTTCACTGATTACTGTGACCTCTACAAGAAGGGTATCTGAGATGCAAGCTCTTATGATGAGTCAACCTTATCTCATTTTACACAGCGACAGGGTTTTCTTGAGAACTAATCCTTCTTGTATGCCTAAAGTGATATCTGAATTTACTTTAAGCCAAACTACAATCTCCCAATTTTCTTTCCTGAACATAAAAATGACAAGAGAAATTATACTCCATGCCTAGGATGTCCACAGATGACTCGGGTACCATTTTGACAGTGCAAATCTTTGACATGTTCAGATCTATTGTTCATTTCTTGTGAAGGTAAAAAGAAGGGACAGCCTGTGTTAAAACAAACTATTTCCAAATGGCTGTCTAAGGCTATTACTTTTTGTTATACTCACCACAACAAAACTTCTCCAGGCAGGGTCAAGGCTTTTTCTACCAGGACCTTGGTTTCATCTATGGCTTTTTGGAAAGAGTTGGATTCTAGAAATATTCTAGAAGCTGCAACTTGGTCCTCTATACATAGTTTTACAAAGCACTATAAAGGTGATTCCTTCTCTATGTCCAGATCAGGTTTTGCTAGGATTGTTCTCCAGGGACTCCTGGACTGTTCTCCCTCCACCTCCCAAATGTATTAATCTACCCATATAGCTAAGGCTACTAGAGCGGTGATCAATCTGATGAACATAGTACAGTTGTGTAAGTAAACTTACCATAACAATAGATGTTTGAATGATCACTACTGTAGTAGCTGCTTCCTCCATCCATTTTGTCTTTTTTTATGTGTTATTTATGTCAGGGTGTGAATACCTATTCTTTGCTGTTCCTTGCATTGTCCTTTCAGGGCTCAGCCTCCCTCTCTCTCTCTCTCTATTGCCATGAAAGTTCTTAAAGGCTTGGCTCCTAAACTTGTCTTTGTAATGAGTTCAGCTCAGCTGAAGGTAACTGATGGTTTGGATGCATGGAAGGTGCCCTGAAGCTTTGGAATCTGTCTGTTATATCCCATATAGCTAAGGTTACAGCAGCAGTGATCATTCAAACATCTACTATTATAGTAATTTACTTACAGAACTGTATCATGTTTACAAATGTAGTGACTAAATAAACCAACAGCAAGTTTTTAAAGGGGATATATGATCAAACTGGCAGCTAATGCAGACTTCTGAGAATTGGGGTAATATGAAGGTAATTGCGAGTACCAGTAAATACCCAAGCTGCAGAATTCTGAACTAGCTGCCAGCAACTAGGCTCACTGTAGGTAGCCCCAGATAAAGGGATTTATAGTAATCAAGATATGAAAATACCAGCGTATGTACCACCACTGAAAGGTTCTCAGCAAGATGTTGCTTGATGAAACAGATGATCTGATGTTGTCATTTTCATTTGTTCCTCAACAACTGGGTCTCAGATTTGGCCTCAGATCCAACTCAGCCTTTTTCTTTAGATTCTTGGATCTGAATCTCAAGCTCCTCCCTTTATTCATAATGCCCCTTACTGCTAAATTACCCCAGGTCTCATTTGCCACTCTAATGATTTGTGATTGCATTGTCTCGAGCTCTGGGTTGCACTTATAAAGTTTTATGAGTAGAAAAATAGAATTTAATTCCTTTTGATATTACTATATCACTTTTGTGGAATCCTTCCTCTCTTTACTCCTTTTGGTAGTTTTCTAAAGTTTTTATTCTACCTTTTATAGTTTCTTCTGTTACCATAGTTGGCATTGGCCTTTCCTTACCTTCCTTCTAAGGCAGTTTTTTATATCATTGTTGGTACAGCCTTCTTTATAGCTCTCCAAATAAAAAAAAAACTTTTATATAGGATCCATGAGCCTAAAAACATTTTTGCACCCAATTGTGACTCCTTCTCTGATGCGACCTGTAGCTTCAGAGCCATCGGATCTGAGTCCATCAGGAGACGAACTGTCAGATCCAAAAATAACACTTTCTTCTTCAGATCTGATGGTTTTCCTGAACCGTTCAGCACAGGTCCCCCCTGAGGAGAGTGAGAGTCGAAGCTGAAGCATCAGTATCTGATTTAGGGGAATGACTTCAACTCGAAGGTTCTCATAGCAGTTGCACCCCCTTGGAGCCTCAGTGCTGGACAGCACAAATCTGACTCCCTCCTTGGAGAGGAGATACAGGAGGGATGGAGAATCAGCTGAGCCAAGAGCTTCAGCTCTGGTGAGGTTGGCTTCTACTTCTCCTGGTCTCTCTGTCTTCAAGGTAGTGGAGAGGGCTTTTTTCCATCCAAGGGCTTTTTTGACTCTCACATCCTCAGATCCTGTCCCAGTTATTATATTGTTGGGCTGTCATCACATTACTCCACAGGGACAACCAACCTGTAAGAGCTTCCAGGCAGTTTCTACTCAGGAACTTCCCATTTCTTCTGATACCTCTCCAAAGCATCCCAATTAAGAGTTTCCTTAGAAGAGATTGTGTAACAGGAGGCACTTAGATTCCCCTCAGGAATCTTTGACCAAAGACAAGTTTTGATGAGGGGGAAGGTTCCTCAAAGCCACCATCAGAAGATGTCTCCTTTGGAGACATTTTAGAGATCCTGCACCAAAAAAGTGGTTGGTCCTCCCAAAGCCTTTCCCAAGAGGAGTTGGTGTTCCTAGAAGCCTTCAAATCTGGCCCATCTATGTCTTGGGTTATTCCCCAGCAGATGACCTTATAAACTTTGTCTCCTGCAAGGCTTGGAAGGAACTGGGCACCATATAGCCTATCCCCGTCAACCAGACAAGATCCTGGGAGCCCCTAAAGACAGGCAGTTTTGGAGTAAGAGAATCCCTGTAGATGCTATGGTTGTTGCAGCAGTCACCAAAAAGGAACTAACTGAAAAGAGTACCACTGTCCATCTTCCTAATAGAGAGTCTAGGGCTTTGGACAGATATGGAAAGTATGTTTACGTTTCAGCAACCTTTGCCTTGTGGTTGTTTAACTACCTGGCACACTTTACCAGATTACAGAGGGACTTGATAAAGAACCTCTCCAAGTCTACCCTGTGGTCCATGTTGGCAGAGAAAGAGAAAATGTATTCCTCCCAACTGGCCACCCCACAGTCTATATCAAATTTGTCCATGAGGTTAATTTCTCATACAGCTGAAGATTCCTCATGGGTTGCTGGTTCAGGCATAGCCATTAGGAGCACTGGCATCTGAATACTTCAAATCAAATGGGGGCTGCAGGCAACAGCTGAATGGATGGAGCCAATGGGAAGGGGTGTAGCCAACTAGAAAGGGGCGGAAGTATGCTCAAAACCACAAAAACTGGGACTTTGATTAAATATGCTGCCCTCGGTGCCAAACTGTCATTATGAGAGTCCAATCAAGACAAAATGAAGTGTAGAACAAAAAAAAAATATCTCAATGCATTGGCTACATGAAAGCTTACTTAATATCTACATTGAAACACAAAGGTTGTGAGGCATGAAAAAATAAAATTCTTTTTAAATACATTACTGGAATGCCAGTCAAAATCAAGTATAATAAAACAAGCAGCACTCAGCTCAAACCACTTCTCCTTGCACTGCAGTTCTAATTATAATTTATATTCAGTTTTATAAACGTACCAAGTAACATGCTGAAAGTAGCAATCTCTGTGATACCCCCACTTAAAAAGATGTTTCTTATCCAAAAAAGACCTGCTGCCTGACAACAACTATCTACTTGTTTCATGGGGAAAACATGATCAAAGTAAAATATGAACAGCAAACAAGAAACAAGCTCAAGATAAATTGCTTAAAGGATTACTGCACAGGTTATGGACCACACGATAGATTGGCATTCTGTTTAGTTTATGGGTAAAAACAGCAAAGATGACTGCAAGTCTCCAACACAAGTAATCTTCTTCTTCTTTTTTCGGCTTTTCCCGGTTAGGGGTCGCCACAGCGGATCACCTGTCTGCTCATGATTGGCAGTGGAGATTTACAGTGTCGAGTTGCCAACCCGGCGCCCAACTTTCCACAGAAGGCACACACATGCACGCATTCACACCTAGGGCCAATTTAGAGTGTCCAGTCCACCTACAGCATGTCTTTGGGATGTGGGAAGAAACCAGAGCACCCGGAGGAAACTCACGCGACCACAGGGAGAAAATGCAGACTCCGCACAGAAGACACCCCAACTAAGGATCAAACCAGAAAACCTCTTGCTGTGAGGTGGCAACACTAACCGCTGCACCACTGTGGTCGCCCTCTCAAAAGAATGTAATGAGCTTCTGAAAATACTGTAATCCTGTCCTTTATTCCAAATACTGTCATATGCATTTCAATACCTAATGCTTATATGTTATCTAGTTATGTAAATATTCTCTGCATGGCAACAACAAAAAGGCTTTTAATGTTGGTAATTCATTAACAGTATGCTTCTTAAAGGATACCTGCATCTTACAATCTCAGACACGCTTACCTGATGGTCATTAAAGCATTGCTACTTAAACACAGATCAACAGGCACTGCAACAACATGCATTTTCTGAATAATAAGAAGCATAAATCTACAGTATAAAAATATGACAGAAAACCAGAACATTCTGCAAAATCAAGGACAGATGAAAAGCCACTGTAGTACTTGTGTCTACCTTGGATGGGGGGATATTCTACGCACTTACACTGCATAACTGCTTGCCTTGCTTGGACAAATTTAATGTCACTACATGGAGGAGTGGGGTGCAGCAAGTATGTCACAATTTGAAATGTCTCTGGCTGATGGTGATGGCCTGACACATTTGTCATACCTCTCAACCTCAGAGCAAGAAATCTGGACAAAGTCATAAATAGAATTGGGACAAAGGCCCAAAAATAAGGATCATTTTTAAATATTGCTCTTATAAACTTAGAAAGAAATAGAATAGAAGGTCTTGCATTAGTATGAATTTTCTGAAGGGTATGAAATCTGAAACTCAAATGTGTATCATTATTTTCTAACTTCAATCTTTAATGATTTGCCACTAATTTGCCAGAAAACCACAATTTTATGAAAAACAGACCAAAAATGTCATGCAAAAGTATAAAGTAGCCACACAATACAGCTGGGAACCTGTCAAAGAAAGGACACTTTTTTAATATTAGTACTGTTAAGTTGAGCAGCTGACAAAATAAGAAAATCTACATGCATTTCTGACATAAAAGTAATCTTTAACTCTGATCATTACAATTATTTATTAATTGTAAACTCTCCATGTTTTCTTCCAAAATTGCCATTTTGCACAGGGGTTATTAGGGGGAGAGCAACATGTTGAGCCAAAATCGGAGACAGTTGAGAGGTTTATATATACCTAATTCTATAAAGCGATTTATTTGCATGTACCTCTCAACCCCTTAACTCAGGAAATCTGGACAAGGCCAAATATATTGGGGGAACATACAAACAGTACTAAAATTGCTCTTCTATAAACTTAGACAGTTGATAGAATAACAGGTCTTGCTTTAGCATGCATTTTCTGAAGGGTATGAAGTCTGAAACTCAATGTCTGTCATTATTTAGTGACTTCATTCCTAAATGATTTGCCAGCAAACCACAACATTTATGAGGAACAAACCAAAAATAAGCAAAAATATATTCATTCTCGAAAATCTGGACAGCTGAGAGGTATAGTTCTGCTGGGGCTGTCATTGAGTTTGCTGTCCTCCCCCCCCTCACAAAATCATGGTCGAATGGGGCCTCCCCCCTGCTGCCATTCCAATGTCACATTACTTGGCTATTTCACCGCATTTACCATAAACACTGTAATGTGCATACTGCTTTACTTCTACGATGATTTGGATTTCATTTCAAAGTTTTATATTAATTTTACAGCACAAACACTAATAAACATCTGCTAAAAAAGCAATGCAGTCTCACAATAAAAATAGACTTAGCATTAAAACTTCTCTGCCCTTGAAACTCACATTCATTGAAACAGCATTGAAACCCACATTCAAAGAAAATACATCTGGCCAGTGGCAGATAAATATTAACTTTGGGCTGTTTTCCAATCATAGGCCCCTTGCACACTAAACATACATGTGTTCTTTGATACACCTTCCTGATTGTATTAAATTATATTACTTGTATACTGCAGTACAATTGTTAGAGGGCATTTTAAATTTGTTTTGAACATTTCTTTCAGTAAACAATGAAACAAAATGCATATACCAATAATGACAAAACTGCCCAATTTAGAACATTTCCATCATAAAAGTCTACTCAAACGTCTACAGTCTACCAGTATCATTAAATATGGACAATCTCTGCAGAAGTAAAAGTCATGTAAATAATTCCACATTAATGAGATCTGTAACTAATTAAGAGGTTGCTGATAGCAAATAACTTTATATTGCATTGTTTCATCTACAAATAAAGTGCCTGTTGCTCTTGAGGAATAAATTACCCATGTTACATTAAAAATGGATTAATTTGGCTTTCTCCTTTTGCATAAATATTGCACCCTATCAAATCTCTCTTTTTTTCCCCATCTCCATATTTCTTTTTTATGGTTTTCAAATATCTCTTGGTTTTGTTGTCTATATTTTCACACTTCCTCAGATGCTTCTTTTTCCAAAAAAGGCCATTAGGGTTGTGTTGATGTTGTGATAGGGGTGAAAACCATGTTGTGTGTTTGATAATAGTTTATGTGTGTGAAGACAGTCAATAAGTTGGGTATGGATGGCTGTCTCTGGGATTTTAGATAAGGATGACAGGATGGAAACTGGATGATAATTAGTAAATTCTGTGGAATTGCCTCCTTTGTGTAAAGGAATAATGTGGGATATCTTCCAAATGGTAGGTACGTAGCTCTCAGATATTGATCTATTTATGAGAATGGCTACTAGGTATGCAATTGCATCTGCTGCAATTTTTAGAAAGTTAGCTTGGAGGTTGTCAACAGCTACGGTGGTTGGTTTAATTTTTCGGAGTAGTTTTCTATGGTATCCACAGACACTGGATGCAATGTAAATTGTTAGGACAATTCTGTAAGGTGTTGCTAAACTGGGGAGAACAGGGACAGTTGTTGGAAATGTTCTGAGAATTTGCAAGGGTTTGGATACTATCTGTACAGTATTTATTAAATTGGGTTGCTATATTGTCAGAGGAGGTGGTTGAGGTTAGGCTGGGGTTAGTTGATTTTCCTGGTAGAAGTATATTATTAATTGTGACCCAGGATTTTTGATGGTTATTTTGGTGTTTCTTTTGAATATTGTGGTAGTAGTTGATTTTATCCAGTTTTACAAGTTTTTTAGCTTTGTTTCTGAGTTCTAAGAATGTTTGTCTTGCGATTTGTTTTTTGTTTTTGTGAAATTGTTCCTAGGCGATATCTCATGCTTTGAAAAAGATCTACTTTCTTTGCTTAGCCAGGGTGCAAAATTAGTTTTCACTCTAATGGTTGTGGGAGGTGCATGACAGTTTAATATAGCTAAGAATGTGGTGTTAAAGGAGTTCACAGTCTCTTTAATGGGTAGCTTTCTGAATGTTTCCCAGTTACATATTTTTAGAGCAGAGATGATTCTGTTTAGGTTAGAGGCTTTCTTATTTCTGATTGTATGGTACGTGTTTTTTTTTTTTTTTTGGTTGACTACGAGTTTGTAGAAAAAAGGTAGGCTGATGGTCACTCAGACAATCAAGAAGACAACCTACTTGAGAAAAAAAGGGAGGGGTTATTAACTAGAATTCAGTCAAGGACAGGCTGACGTTTTGAAGATTTGTTGGTCCCTGTAGGGCATGTGATGAGTTGGGTAAACCCATTCAGGTTAACATGGGCTGTTGGACTCTGAGAGGAGCAATCTACCCAGTTGATGATGAAATCACCCATCAGGACTTTTTCCAGTGGGAGAGAGTTGGATGTCCAATGTAGTATGTGTTCTATAGTGGGGATATTATTTCCTTGTGTTATATAACCACCAATGATATTAATGTGTTCTTTGGGGTTGGTTTTTAGCTTGGCAAAGATTAGTTCTGCATTTTCAAAGTCAGGGATGCTAGCTTCAAGACAGTCTAATATTAGGTAGTCTTTGAATAAGATTGTTACTCCCCTACCCCTTTTGATTTTCCTGTCTTTACAAAGGATATGGTTTGTTTCCTTTTATATGAATGTATGCTTGTGGCTTAAGTGATAATGTAATAAAGATGTTTTTGAAAAATATACCAAGTTGAAACATTAAATCTAAATAATTACCAGAGTGAAGCCAATAACTTTCAGCAGAGATTATAAAAAGAAAAACTTTTCATTATAGAAAGAAATTATTGCACCAGAGTCATGGGCTCCTCATCAGTTCAGATGTTGAACTCATGCAGAACTCACCAGTTCCAGGATAGTACCAATGGTTCAATGAGTACCTCCATGGACTCTTGTAAGAATGCTCTCAGATCCCCATCTACCAGATGGAGGATAAATAAGGAGGAACCAACAAATTGTTTCTGCAGCCATGATACACTTAGAGGAATTTCTGGTTCCAAACTGTACTTAGGTGAGTTTCAGTAGATAGCAAATACATGATTCTGTGATAAAAGCAAGGCAGCCTCTCACAGAAAATATGAATTAATGCCAACGTTGACATGAACACACTTTGCATTAGGGGAGAGTGTTCACATAAGGCCAATGATTCTCAGGTTACCAATTTATGGATGAAATGGGCCCCTGGGTCACACAAGTTTGAAAGCTTGAAAATGTGTTTTGCCACAGGGCAAAACTTGGTCAACCTAGTGGCTGGTGAACTAAAAAAAGCAGAAGTTCCCACAACAGTCCACCTTTAGCAGTCACATTTACGCTTCAAAATATGATGCATACAGCAAAGTAAAAAATACCAAATTCAAGTCTGGCAGAAGGAAGCATGGAGTGCCAGGAAAAGGTCCCTTGAGCAATGTATAATATTCTATGCCATAATCTGGAAATAAGCCCTTAAGTTATGAAATGCCGAATGGTTCTATAATTAACAAAAGTGAAATAGCACAACAACAAATACAGCTTCACAGCAACAAAGTGAAAAGTTAGATATATGACTTAACTTTTGAGCCCAGGCAGTACTATGCCCTATAATTAAGCTGCAAGGTAGCCAAGAAAATATAAATGGGAACACTTATCTTCTTGACCATGGCAGCAGATACCATTGAAAAATTATATGATATGATATGATATGATACGATATTTATTTATTATTTATTATTTATTGACATTTGTTGACTGGGAAAGTCACTGGGCTTGAGCCCCATTTTCAGTGGAGGCTCGGGGAGAAAAGCTCCAAGTTACATGAAAATCATTCTGTAAGAAAACAAAATTATAATTATAAAGCAAGTGAAATAATACAGAAAACTATCTAAACAGCAGATATGTTGTAAAAAGGCACAATACAGTAACAATGGAACATTAGCATGTAGGAAATTATACAGTTAGAAATATTTAACAATGCAGCTCAATTTTTGGGGGGGTGTTAGAAAAAGGGAACGATAGAGAGTTAAACTTAAAGGTAAGACAGATATAGTTAGAATCTTATAGCTAGGTAGTGGGAATAAGTAGATTATAGGTGGCATATATTTAATGGTAGTATTAAAATCAGAGTGACAAAGAAGAGAAAATGTGTTAAGATGGTTGTATTGATGTGTGGACTATGATACAAAAGATTAGGGATAACTCATATGGTATAACATATACATAAGTATATTTGCTATGTGAAACAGTTTTGCTAGGTTAAGGAGGCTGCGGATATGTGTTGCATGTGTAGCTGGGGTCATCAGTGAGATGTTGTTTTAGTTTTCTTTTAATTCTGTAACTGATGATGGGAGGGTGTTACACAGATTAGTTATGGAATGGGAATAGAGGCAGCTACCTGCTCTTTTACTAGGTTTTGATACTTTAAGTAGGTGTTTGTTGTCAGAGCGTAGATTTGTGGATGGGTCGTAAAGTTCAATGATATTTTTCAGGGAAGGGCAACGCTCAGGTTTATAAATGAGTTTATGTGCAAAGGTAAGTTGTGTGTAATGTAGATAATGTCCAAATTCTAGCCAGTTTAGTTCTTTAGTGGCCTGGCAATGGTGGGTGCGATTTGGTTGGGCTGATGTAAATTTTGCATTCTTATAATAAAAGGACTGTAGTTTGTGTTGCAAAGAGCTGTGGAGATTGGTGAAGATAGGAGACCCATATAGTAAGGTTGGAGAAAACTTTTTGAAAGTTTTATTCGGATGGATTTGTCTAAGTATTGTTTGCTTCTGTAAAGTTTGCCTAATTTGAAGTGAGTCTTTTTTATTGCGTAATTAATATGCAAGTCAAAGCTAAGTTTGCTGTCAATAGTAATTCCTAGCAGTTTGGCCTGATTTACTAACTCTATTGGGGTTTTGTTTATGGAGAATATAGTAAAGTCTGTGGGAACAGGTTTAGATGCAAAGATGAGTAGTTTAGATTTATTAAGGTTAAGTAATAGGTGTGATTGGTTTAGTCAGAGTTCTATGGATGTAAAGGCCATTTGTGTTAACTTTTGGAGGCCAGAGAAGTTATTGGAGGTACAGATTATGGTTGAATTGTCTGCATATTGTATGGTAGTACAGTCAGTGGGAACGTTATTTAGGTCATTTATAAAAATGTTGAATAGTAGGGGTCCCAAGACTGACCCCTGGGGCACTCCTATGTTATTTGGCAGAAAGCTAGAGAGGGTATTCAGCCATTTTACGGATTGTTGTCAGTTTTCCAAGTAACTAATGAACCAGATTAGGGTGACATCAGAGCATCCTAGTGAGTGGAGTTGCTGGATAAGTTTGATGTGGGAGACTGTGTAGAATGCTTTTGAGAGATCCAATAACAGGACTTATGTAAGTAGGTTACTATGTAGGGCGTTATAGATGTAATTTGTGAAGGAGACTATGGCATTAATGGTACTGTGGGATGGTCAAAAACCATGTTGTGAAGGGGATAGTCGGTTTTTGCTGGTTAGATATTCAACCAGTTGTTTGTGGATGCATTTTTCCATTATTTTAGATAGAGGGGACAGTATGGAAATGGGTCTAAAATTAGATAGGTCATGAGGGTTTCCACCTTTATGAAGTGGGGTGATTATTGATTTTTTTCCAGAGCTGGGGGACTGTGTGTTCTGCAAGTGATCGATTTATAAGGATAATTACTGGGAAACATATTGCCTTAGCACTAATTTTGAGGTATTCGGGGGGGGGGGGGATTATCAGTGGATAAGGAGCCTGGTTTCAGTTTGCCAAGTAATGTTTGTATTTGAGAGGTTGCTACAGGTTGGAAGTTAAAAGATGGCATAGAGCTGATATTGCTTTGAGGTATGATGGATGGGTTAGTGGGGGTTGGGGTATTGCCTACATTTACTAATGTAAGGATGTTGTTGTGTCTTTCGGCTTTTCCCGGTTAGGAGTCGCCACAGAGGAACTCCGGTCCGCTAATGATTGGCAGTTGATTTTTACGTGCTGAGTTGCCAGCCCTGATGCACAACCTTCAACAAAGGTACGCCCATTCACGCATGTCTCCACGCAGAAGACGCTTTAGCTGAGAATCGAACCGGACAGCGTCTTACTGGGAGGCGACAACGCTACCGCAGCACCACCACCACAGATTATTTACTAATGTAAGGATAATACCAATAAAGTTTTTATTACATATTTCATTGATTTCAAGTGGGCTTTGTCTGGAAATGAAGATGGGTTTTGGGTGCTGCCAGGATTTAGTAATGAGTTGACAGATCTCCAGAAAGGTCTGGGATTATTACTGTGGTGATAGGATATGATTTTAAACCATTCTGAAATCTCACGTCTAATGAACAGATTGAAATTCCAGTATGATGCCCTAGGTTCAAAATGCCCACTTGCCAAGTGTGAAGTAAATCGCAGTTACAAGGTGCTACTCCATAGAAACAAGTGGTCCTACTTCAGCCTGCATTCATCTTCAGAAATTGAATATTTTGTAATGATGTGAGTGTATTACAAGTCTCATATAACCTTTTTATCCTCCGAATCCAAGTCTGCTGGGGCAAGCACTCCAAGTCAAAAAAGAAACTAAGTTTAAGTGCATAACTCAGTTTATTATTAAGTGCTTTTGTTTACTTGTAGCCAGCAACTTCTTCAGAGTAATGCATACACAAAAAAGACAAAACTCCCTCCCCATGTCACATGGTTTAAACCACCTAATTGCATTAACTCAGCATTAAAGGCAGAATACCACTCAATATCTTAAAACAAAGACATTCCTATTAAATGCTAAAAAATTATGAAACATTAAAATGTAATTTTGTAATCAAATATGTGTATATATGTATATATAAAAAAAATGTTCCTACATCTATACAAAATTAAACCAAGTAAGATCGAAATTGAGTTATGCACATGCATGTATCCCTCTAAAACACTGGCTATACTGTATATAACTAAAAACAAAACAGCACCAAAGCACGACTATAACCATAAAACAGTTTTAATAATGTTATTACAAGGTAAGCGCTTTCACACAATCAATGTGCTTCTTCAGACAATATGTCACAAAAATGCTGTTTTGTTTTTAGTTATATAAGATTTTGGTTAATCAGCACCATCAATTCTAGAGGGACTACTAATTTTTTTGTTCACTGGCTATACTGTACAAAGAAATTGCATGCAGCACCTTTGCTACACTAAGGCTTTGAAGCATCAAATGTTATTGCATACATTTCTCATCCACAATAGCCTACAACAGCAATCTTAGGGCTCATACAGAAACCATGCATAGTATATTATATCTCCATAATAACGAATGAAACTAGAAGAGACAGCTTCTTTTTTTTCCATTTAAGCAGCTCCCCATGATCATATACTATAGATGATTATGAGTGCAATTCATACATATTGTGTTTGTGGCATAATGCAACATACCCTATGTAATAAAGGTGTACCGTGACCTTATCATATTACTCTATGGGCCTGTGCTATGTCCATTAATACATTTTCCAGTGGCACAGCAGCTGCTTCTGCTCTATCCTGAATGGCCCCAGTGGTCAGAATACACAGGCTCTTACAGCATAGAGTACAAAAGGAGTATATTCTTCCCAGTGTCTAGGATCCTGCTTCCCTTCTCTAACATAAGATCACCATGTGATTTGTGTCAAGGGTCCCTCCATTCCATTTCATATTAAATCTGTAGTAAAGTTCAGTACCTAGGAGCACCCTGGTGTCACACAATATCAAATACACTGTGTACAGAGGGGTTCTCTCTCTCACCTTTTGCCATTCAAAGAGGATAGCCATCTCTACAATGGAATCTATATAGTATATCATGCCTAAATGTTGTGTACCACAGTGTTTTCACAGCTATGCGGCTGTATAGAATGCAGTTTGTTGCTGCTGGGTTGACAAATTCCTGTGCACCTGACTGAACCTGGCAGAATGCAAAGCATACTGAGATACCTCACTACAGGCAGAACAGATCTAAGTGTAAAGTAATCTGCTGGAAGCATATTAGCCCTATCCATGAATTGTTAAACAAAAATAAAGTGTTGGAGTGTCTGCAAGAAGACCCACATCCCTTACTCGTCTGCCAGAAAAGTATGACTTGCAGCTTGCAGCAGTACCATGGGGATCCTGCCCTTTATGAATCTAGCAGAGGCATATTTCACTGTAGCAGAAGCCTTATTGTATTTCACTAAGCAATATATTGCTGCATAGTATCGATCAGTGTATTAGCACCTTACACCGATTTGTGCAATGTCATTCTTATAGTGCAGTGACATTTATGAACCATTCTGTTACTCTGCTCTCTGTATGACTGCAAGAATTTGACAATCCTTCCACACTCCAAAACCTAGAACAGGAAGAGATAGTGTGTTTGTAATTATTGTCTAGTCATAATCTCACTGTGAAGTCATCCAAGACAAAAACTATGTTACTTAACACAGATTAGCTGTTTTTTCTTCATTGGGACCCTTCTAATCAATCTTAAACAATAAATTGATAGAAATATCTTAATATATAAATAACTGAATTTGTCATCAGCAAAATTCTGTAATAACTTAAAATGTCTTACAGAACTGCACACTTTCTATCCTTTGACATTCAACATTTTACTCTTATATTGTAATCCCAAAAAATATAATACAAGGTAATACAAGGAACAGTAACTTCCTACAGAAAACCCTTATCAAAATCTGCTACCTCTTTAATTTAAAATTTTCTAGGCACACCACTCTAGCTTACTGTTTTCCACTATTAGACTTTCATTAACACAATAATTAAATGCAAGTGCATTACAAAAAACATAAACCTGTTTGAAATGGTAAACCTAATACAGCTGAAGGAAGAGACTACAAAAAAAAACAGAAAGATATGCATACAGAAAGCAACAAACTTATTTAATCATCTAAAGAAGGCAGACTTTTTTTTTATTTAAGTGAATCCGTAAAACTTGGGTAGAAGATAACAATGCTGGATCCAAGGTGGAAACTGCTCAGGAGTCATAGAAATTTTGAACTTCTTTTAGCTATTGCAAAGATCTAAGCTTATCTGAAACACAGAGAAAACATTTTTACTGAGTAGCATTCATATTTCATATTTAACCTGCAAAGCAACAAGTTAAATCATTGATTTTCTGATCTTTATTAGGAGCTTATCTGAAACCATCCATTGCTGTTTTGTGATTTATTGTACAACTGCCTGGTAGGAGAAGATTGTTATTATTTATATTTCTTTATCTTATTTTTACTGTTATAATGAAGTATGGCTGCGAGTGATAGCAACCACAAGCTACGGCCCATGATGTAAAGGATGTCCAGTGTGGCACAACTGGTATAGTAGGTCAGAATTACTACTTTATGAATTGCTCCCCTTTGTAAAAGGTTAGCTCTGTGTACTTATTTATTTGCATATTGTTTGTGTGCTTTTGCCACAGAGTTTGACTTAAATTACTAATTGCTTTAATGTTGGTGAATTCTGTGGTTTCTGATTTTGATATTTTTGTTTCTTTTAAAATTCTTTACTTTAATTGTTTGTAGCTGAGAGCGAAATCTTTAAATGAATATGCTATTACAAATTTGCTGAAGCTTAAGTATCTTGTCCAGTGTACTAAATGCTGTGTATAAGGGTAACACCTGATAACAGTTGAAACTTGTGCTTTTCATGCTAAAGGTTGGATGATTACTTTACTATTATTATTTTGTAACACCTTTATTAAAATATCACTTAAGACAGGCACATATACATTAATAGATAGAAAATTAACCATATTAACAATTTTTCATTTACAGACCTTATACATTACATCTTCTCTTTCTTTATAACAGCTGTCTTTCAGTCCAGCATTACAGAAATCACTCAATTTCTGCCTTGCCTTAAACCTCACTCCTGCTACTGAACATTAGCCTGACAGTTTTGTTCCCACAAATTCCATGTATTCTTATGTAATTTGCTCATTTTCTTTCCCAAAGATCCCTCTCCTAGTTTTTTTTTCTTTTACAATATTCAGTACTTCTAATACAGTTGATTTAGATTTTGACTTCCATTTTCTAGTAACTGTTTTTAGTAGGCAACAGAAATAAACTTAATAAGGCCTTACTATGACAAGACAAATCAGATCCTGTGTCCCAGCCCAAAAGAACCATTTCCTTGGTTACAGCCATATGCTTGCTCAATAGCTCTGACAAAGTATTTTGTATATTTTTTTTAATCTGCCAACTCATTACACTCCTAAAAAAATGCTCCCAGTTACCTCTTTCTTCCCCATCACAGCTCCAACATTTGCTATCTGTCTGAAGAAAAGTTCTTTGATGTCTGCTTGGGGTATGAAAATAGCTATGCAAACACTTCCAAGCAAAAGTCCTAAACCTTCTAGATTTTGTTGCATACTTATGTCCTCCCATTGATCCCTTGTAATTTTTTTCTAGTCTATCTTCCCAATCTTTTTAACCTACTCTGATTGATTTGTATAGTTATCATGCAATATTTTATTTGCCCTACTAATTATCACGTTTTTAACAACAGCTTGTGTTGTAGATTCGACTAAAAAAAATCTACCAGAGCAGGTATTCCACTTAGGACTCCCCTGTCTCTTTCTCATTGCTTATACTCTGATTTCAGTCCATGAAAGGGAAGGCATTATCTAACCTGCAGTCCAAACCTCTCCTTGACCTCATCCCACTATATTACCTTTTCCTGTCTAATTATTTGCTGCCGGTACTTTGGCTTCTTTGCCAGTTTTCTCCAGTAAACTCCATTCTACTCTTGCTTATTTTCTGTACTCCTACATGCAGTCATTCCTATTAACAAAATCTCCTTTCTCCATTCATATGTTGGTTTAGTTCTCAGAATACTTTGTGCAACTTTATTAATATAATATTCTGCGTGGTGGTTATTATTCTACTTAATGATCTGCATCCAAACCCCCCTTTCTCTCTCTCTCTCTCTCTCTCTCTCTCTCACTCTGTCTCTCTCTCTCTCTCCTTATTTCTTGAACCCCCCCAAGCTTCATCATTATCCCTTTCCAATTTGAATTATAACATTATGCTTCTGTTGTGTATATGAGCCTTAACTTTTTAGCTCTAAAATATCACTTCAGATTATTAATCCTAAACCAGCATGTTCTATTGGAGGGCACAGCTTATCCCACTTAACTCTTCCCCTCCCAGATAAATGTCTTCAACACTTTTTATTAAATTATTGTCCATAGCTTTTCTTCTGGTTGATAACAATATGCCTGACCTATATATAAAACTAAAGAGATTAAAAGCATATGAACTGTGTGTATTTTACTATCCCATAGCCATAAATAAGTCCTTCCAGTTTCTCAATTTTGTTATTATCTTTTGTTTAGTCTCTTCCCACATATCTTCAGCTGCTATAACAGGTGCCTTTTTAATCCATACTCCTAAATCCTTCACCTTCTCATGTCCCCATAAATATGGGTATTGCTGAACCAAGTCATGAGTGGGTGCATCATTCATGGCTATAGCCTTTGTTTTATCTTCATTAATTTTGTATCCTGAAAACACTTGAAATTGTCTCAATTTGTTTACACAACACTGTGATGATTTATCAAGCACAAAATAATATCATCTGCAAATAGACGTTTCTTGATTATCATACCAATTGTATACTTGAATTCCTGAGCTCTTTATTTTCTTTGCTTATGGCTCTAAATATAAAACAAATAGCAAATGAGAAAGAGTAAATCCCTAGTTCCTCTGTCCAAACACAACTTATCACAGATGAACCCTCCCACTTTATTTCTTGTCGCCAATCCTTCATATCCTCCTAATTAACCTTATTATTGTACCAGGGAATCCACATGCTTCCATTGTCCTGCTCATAAAATACCAGCTTACTCTATTGAATGCTTTCTCTCCTTCAAGGTCCACCAACATCAGTATTTTCTTACATTCTGCTGCCCATTGAATCATCATTGTTCTATTAATGTTGTTAAATGTTTGTCTGCCCTCAACAAAACCACAGATATCCATGTCTATCAATATTGGCAGTACCTTTTTCCATTTGTTTACCTAGTACAGACACAAACACTTTATAATCATGGTTTAAAATTGAAATAGATCAATATGAAGCTGGATCTGATGGGTCTTTACCTTCTTTCAGTAATACAACCACCACAGCTTTCTTTAAAGGTGCTAGTGCTTCCCATCCTTTAAAAATACTATTAAGCTAAATCCTTCAGATCTTTAGCCCTGTCTTCTCTCCTAACTTCCAAGCTTCCTCAGGAATACCATCTGTCCCTGGAAACTTCCCTGCAGATTGATTATACATTACCATTTTATCCCATCCCCTCCTATCTTAACTAAAAAATGTTGAGCCTCGTCTTCCTCTAATCCTGGCATAATTGAGTCATCTTTAAATATTTTCATTTGCATGCTTTCTTGGTTCCACATTCCTCTGCTTTATAAAAAAAATGTCATAAAATGTTCAAAATATCTCTAATACCAGTATAGGACCTCTGGTTATATTTCTTGTTATAGACTCCCTAAGTTTGGCAACAACCCTTTCTACTTTCTGTTGCTTACATAACTACTCTGAAGGTTTTTGTACTTTGGAGTCATTATCAAAAATAGTTGTTTAATAGCAGTCTTTCTAAACTCATACATATTATCCAAATATTCCCTTATTTTCTGTTTTGTGTTCTGCATTTCTATGAAATTCCCCCTATTCTGCAATATTTTTACCTTTGTCAGCCCCTCTAAATAATTACTTCTTAACCATATCTCTTTCTTTTTTATTTCTACCCTATTTTTAAACTCCTTTTTCATTTTATACCATTCACTGGCTATTCTTTTGGAAGAAATTTCTATCTTCCCTAATAACTTTAGAATAATTTCTACTAACCCTTCCTTAAATTCCTTTCTTTTCAACAGGTAGGTGGGAAATTGCCAGTATCTAATTTTTACTTCATTACCCTGCATGTTTATCTTAGTTTTTATTGGTGCAAGACTGAAATGGTTATTGGATATGTATTGAAGCTTTCTATTAAATGCACGTGTTCCTGTAAACAATAATTTCTATCCAGTCTAGCCCAGTTATTGTATCTTGGGGATTTTTTTTTAAATTTTGTCTGAGTTCCTACCATTGAATTCACACCTTGCATACCAAATATTTTTATAAATGTCTTCAGTAGTCTACCCTCTTTTGTTATATTTTCCCCTCTATTTCCACCTGATACAGCCTCACTGTTACAAATCAAGTTCAAGTCCCCATCTATAAGTAATATTCTCGAATGAAAGCTGATTATTTCTCCCCAAATATTCTTAAAATCCATAATAGCAGTTTTTGGTGGAATTTATAGCAGTATAATCCTCCTCCCTTTTCAATAGCTCCTTACTACCAAAAATCTACCCTTTTTGTACCCTCCTTATATTACTATTGGAACCACTTTAGTAATCAATATTATTACTTCCCTTTTCCTGTGCCCCTGACATTCTGTTGAATATCCTTTCTGAATCCTTTCTTTGTCAAATTTACATGCTGATTTCTTTTCAAATGTGTCTCCTGCAGCATTGCTATTTGCACTCTGATTTTTAAATATAATTCTTTACTCATTCCATTTTGTCTGTACATGTAAGGCATTTTCATTCCAAGATACTATCAATAGAGTAGCCATTATGATAAAAAGCTACTACTCCCACTTATTATACATGGCAGTTTTTTAATGTTATCTCCACCCTTTGTCTTACATGCACACACTACTGTTTCACAGGATAATATTTTATACAGTTGCTTCTTCTCATCTTCATTTGAACCTATGTCACATTTCCCAAAACCTTTTATTTTTGATGAAAACCCTCAAACAAAAAATAAATACATTTGCAGAATACCACCTTCTCCTATAAACTTAGAAAAACACACAAAATTATACACATTTTTAACAAATGAAGTTTAACCCACCAGACAGGAACAATTGCCTCAGATTGACAGCAGCACCTACAGGCATAACCTAATCTAAAATTAACGTTACTCATGCTAAAGTGCATGTTACAGTCTGTGTTACCAGGAACACCAGTTACTGTCTGTTCTTTTCTTATCTCTGTTCCCTTTGCAGATGTGAAAAACAGCTTGTATGCTATCAGAAAACATTATTTTTAGTCCTAAAAAGTACACTGGCTATCTTTAAACAAAACCAAATTATGCAGTGTTCTATTAAATGTATTAAAGTATTAATGCTAATGGGGTGGCCACTATGTCTTATTCACTTCCCATAATTTCAGACTTTAATTTTGAATAAACTGCTTGTTTTTGCCCTTTATATTTTGCATTTCTCTCAGCAAACAATGCTCAGAACTCTGGAGATTAATTGCTTGCACCTGCAGACAACTTGTCTCCATATAAAATTAATCAGCAATGAAAAAAAAAATAACTTGCAGATGCTTGAAGGAACTTTGCAAATTTCATGCAGAACATAGTTTACAATTGCCTTCAGCTGCAGACTTTCTGTCACTGACAGAATTTGATAATGGAAAAAAGTTATTATCTTTGCAGATGGAAGCAGATTAGCATTTTTTTGTGAATTTCAGCATTTTGTCTTATTTGTCAAGCTTATTTGCTTACAAATCAAATTGTTCATAGCTTAAGCTGAGGACATTAATTTAAACATACACCCTTGCAAAAACAATTTAATTATTGTTTTAGTTCTACATATAATATAATCAGTACATTTTTGCACCCACCCACACGCCCTGATCACAGCATTATATTAACTTAAACTTGTTTCTGTTCACACTTTCTACTCTTGTTTACATTGCAAAATCTACATTTCATACAACTAAAAAGTATTAATTTACTTTAATATCTTTAACAGATACAACATTCACTGAAAAGACTACCCCTCCACACACATTTAACATACCCCTGACTGCATACTATACTAGACTGCTTTACCATATAACATGTCGTTTATATTATGCATTTTTTTATACAAATACTGATAAAAATGATTTTACTTACAGTTACTTCCTTTACCCCATTAGTGTCCTTCTAAACATTAAAGAATAATGTGGGGTATATACTTTACATTCCTTCCACAAGTTTAATAAAGTCAACAAAAGTGGAATCTTTTCTCAGACACTTTTATTTGCAAAGCCATATTTCACCAATGTGATTAATGCTTTATAATCTCACATTTATTCACTAATTTCAGTATTGCTGGTCTTCCTGATCATCCCCATCTTTCAACACTAGATTCTTGTACAGGTCCAATGTATTCCTTGTTCTTCTAGTCAATTCCTGTGCATTATTGCTGTATCTGAAGCATTTTCATTTGGTATATTGCTAAATGTTTCACTGGCACATTCTCTCTATGCATACTCAGCCAGCTTTTTCTTCATTTCAGTCTATGATTTTTGCAGTTTTATCAGTTTAACTGAACAGCTAGTTAAAGCTTCTATTTTTCCAGACTTTTGTCATTTGAGTGGATAACGAAAATAATGGAAAGCCATTTTTTGCACCAAATCTGAATTGTGAATGGCTTTCTGCTGAGCAGCTGCATATTTCTTCACAGACACTGTTTTTTCTTCACCTTTTTTGGTGGATTTTCTTTCAGGTTTTCCAGATTTCTTCTTTGCTGGCATCCAGGTAATATACTTACTAGTCTGTAACTGAATTTTACCCAAAATCAGTTTCAATGGCATTCCTTTTTCTTAGTTTCTGTTTTCACTCTGGGAGATCTGAAGTTAAGCTGTTGATCAGTATACAGCCTTTATTACTGACAGTAAATTAGACTCACTGCTGATAATTGTACTTGTGCAATTGGCACTACTTAGAAAACTGTCTTTACATATACTATATATGGCTATTCTGATTATATAAATAATATTAGGCAAAGTGCAAATAGGACATATTTAGGAAAGAAAGTGTCTTCTACTAGTAAAGATAACTCATCTGTTACTAATCAAAAAAAAAAAACTTTGCTAGACTCTCCCTGTGTTCTGCTTAACTGTAACAAAAAAAATGACGCTTGTTTCCTGCCTTTCCTGAAAGTAGTCTAGTCTAGATACAGATTTGCTATATCCAGGACTGTTTGTAAGTTTCTGAGCTCCCCAAGCCTGTCTGTGTTGGAGGGAAGTCTGTTAGCTTATCAGTGGGAGTGGTAAGCACTAGGCAACCTTATCTACTACATAAGGAGTGGTTTCTGGCCCAGAAATTGTAGTTATTGGCCATATGGCCAGTTTTTCCATCTCTTTCAACTTCCTGATTTAAAAGCCCGGATTTGCACTTGTTCCCCCCTTCCTGTAACTAGTCTAGTCCACATACAGATTTGCTGTACCCAGGACTGTTTTAAGCTCCTGAGCCCCCCCCCCCCCAAGCCTTTCTGTGTTGGAGGAAAGCCTTCTAGCTTATCAGTGGGAGTGGTAAGCACTAGGTAACCTATCTACCATATAAGGAGTGGTTCTGGTCCAGAAATTGTAGTTATTGGCCATTTGGGCAGTTTTTCCATCTCTCTCTCTCTCAACCTTCTGATTTAAAAGCCTGCATTTGCACTTGTTTCCCCCTTTCCTGTAACTAGCCTAGTCCAGATACAGAGCTGCTGTATCCAGGACTCTTTGTAAGCTCCTGAGGCCGCCAAGCCTTTCTGTGTTGGAGGGAAGCCTGCTAGCTTATCAGTGGGAGTGGTAAGCACTGGGTAACCTAGCTAACACATAAGGAGTGGTTTCTGGCCCAGAAATTATAGTTATTGGCCATTTGGGCAATTTTTCCATCTCTCTCAACTTTCTGATTTAAAAGTCCACATTTGCACCTGTTTTTTTATTTCCTGTAACTAGTCTAGTTTGGATACAGACTCTTAGTTTTAGCACTTGAATTTGCTTATTCATGCTCAGCACTTATTCAGAACTTGTTGTAAGCACTTAATAAGCTACAAATTGCTACAGCACTCAACCTTCCTCATTACCTAGAGGAAAACAGTTTTTGTACTTACTTTCCTCACTTGCTTAGAGAAAAACAGCTCTTGTACTCACTTTCCTCACTTGTCTAGAGGAAAATATTTTTTTATTCAGGCATGTCCAAGGGTCATTTCCCAGTGTTCTCTCCTGTCGGTCTGATTAATCTGGGCATCTTGGAGCAATGTAGAAATTGCCTCATGTACACAGACTACCCTATCCTCCTACCACCTAACACTACAACCTGTGAGAGATGCCCTTATCTAGCCAAACTGGAGGTAAAGCAATCTCCAACCAAGACTGAACTTGACAGTCAAGAGGAGGAGGTAAACACTTACACCACACCACACTCATCACATAGTCCCACTAAACTTACACCACCAAAATCCACACATAGAAATACAAAAACATTTGTGGAGGCTCTCAGTAATAATCTGCTCAAGCAACAGAGACCTCCAAAGCAGAAACACAAGCAACCTCCACCCCCAACACAACCCAAATGACACATAGCCCACAGACTCAGTGTGCCACTCAACCACAGCACATAAGGCAAAACAACATACCCAACACACCAGTCATACATGGCTCTATAGTCAAGCACACTGATGCCCCACTCACCAGGCTAAATAAGGAGAAGGTTACTGTCAGCTGCCTGTCGGGTGCCAGGATCCACCACATAACCCATGCACTCAGGTCACTCCACAACAAGTACAAATGTGACTCTGTCATTGTCCATGTTGGGCTGAATGACCTGAGATGTACCTCCCTGGACTACATGAAAAGAGACATTGAAGAGGTCTCCGATCCTGTAGCCCAGGCAGGTATGACCCTAGGCCTGAGTAGCATCCTGCCATCGCCCAGAATGATACCACAGTACAAGGACAAAATGATTGACTTTAACAATTGGTTAAGCTTCTGGTGTCATTCTAAGGGGATCCAGTATCTGTCTGTCTGGAATGACATGGTCGACAGGCCACGATGCTTTGCCAGAGATGGCCTGCACCTGTCACCCCTGGGATTCAGGATACTGGCTAAGGCTCTTGCTGCCCCTATAGTGCCTTTTTTAGGCAAGGTTCAAATGACAAATTCACAACCATAACAGGAACAGGCAAGCAAAACATTGAGAATAATGCTACTCAATGATAGAAGTCTAAATCTCAAAATGCACTCCCTCGAGGCACTCCTTGAAATGGAGAACATCTATATCTGCGCAGTGACTGAGACCTGGTTCAAGGCTCCAGAGAACACTCCGGCATTACCAGGCTATAACTCATACCACACTTTTCAGCCATCTAACCTGGAATGGAACACCAAAGGCAGAGGTGTGTCCATATTTATTAAGGATATCCACACCTCCAGGCTAGTTGCTCAGCATAATGCATCCGAGGTTATCCAAGTGCAACTAACTCTGGGCAAAACTGCAATCCAAATTGTAGCTTGCTACAGATACCCCACCATGCCCCAGGATTCCCACTCTTCTTTTCTTGATATACTGGAAAATATTAAAGTTTAACCAAACACCCTAATAATGGGCGATTTCAACTACCCTACCATTAACTGGGAAAACTACTCATGTACCAACTCCTTCACTCAACGCTTTCTGGAATTCATAAATTCCAATGCCCTAAATCAACTTATCCACACCCGCACCAGGGGTGATAATATCCTAAACGTAGTCATTACCAACATGAGTGACCGGTGTTCCACACCTGAAGTCAACTCCTTGTTGGTCAGATCTGACCATAGGCAAATCACCCTACATATCCACATCCCACCCCCATCCCCCATTAAGGAAACCACAGTAAAAAATTTCTCCAAAGCCACCTTCATGCTTCTTAAGACAGAAGTGGTGAACTTCATGACACCCATGCAGATAGACAATACAGTTACGACTGCTGAATCCTACATAAATGCACTCTATAAGCAATTACACGAGTGCATGGATCGTGCTATCCCAAACAGAACCAAGATGCTATCCTCCGAAAAAAGGAAGGTAATCTGGTGGTCCCCTGTCATAAACAAACTCTGCAACAGAAGGAAGAAACTGTTGCAAAAGAGAGTAAAATCCCATGAGTGGAGGAGCTCCCTGGTCAGCCTCAGTAAGAAGCTGAGATCCCTTATAAGATCATCCAAAGCTAGCTATGAAAACAAAATCTCCACTGATTCTAGGGACAACTACAAAGCATTCTATAGCTATGTCAAGAATCTCAATGGCAACACCCCAGATCTGCTCTGAGTTACAGCACAACAGCATGAAAATTAAAGAACCAACTGATATTGCCAACATCTTGGCAGATAGGTTCAGTACCCCCTCTCACCCCGTAAAGGGCCAATATCTATACAGGAAGAATGCAGAGTCCCTGTAATCACAACTACGCAGGTAAAAGCTGCACTCTCTAAAGCCAAAAACACAGCACATTTATGGGACCAGACAACATCCCAGGCTGCATTTTACATGAACTTCAGAAAGAACTGGCTCCCCACCTAAGCACCATGTTCAATCATAGCCTCACATCAGGCTTTGCACCCACTGAATGGTGCACAGCAACAGTTGTCCCACTCCACAAAGGGGGAGCCACCACTGATCCCGGGAACTATTGCCCTATTAGCCTGATGAGCCTGGTCTCTAAGGCCATGGAACGTATCATCATGGAACTCATAAACAAAGACATTGGTAACCTGCAAACTCCCCACCCAATTCATGTCTGTGAAAGGCAGATCATGCCTCCTGATTCTGATTGACTTCTTTGAGGCAGTCACCAATGTCGCAGACGAGGGTAAGGTAGTTCACACAACCTATCTTGACCTCTCCAAGGCATTCGACACCATCCCCATTCTAGAATTATAGCTAAACTCACTAAACTAGGTATAAATCCCTATGTCACAAGATGGGTTGCCAACTGGCTCACTGACAGAACCCACACTGTAAAAGCTGCAGACTCCAAATCTGACTTCAAACCAGTGACAAGTGGAGTACCACAGGGTCCAGTCCTGGGACCTCTCCTGTTTGGTATCTACTTCTCTGAAGTACAGGCTAACACAGAAGGCCTTTGGCTAATGAACTTCGCAGATGATTGCAAACTAGGAGCCATAGTTGAGTCCCAAAATGATGCGGACATCCTACAGAAGGGCCTCACTGAGACAGATGCCTAGTGTCAGAGCCATGGCCTGAAGCTCAATGCCAAAAAGTGCATTGCCATCCCCTTTGGTAAAAACTCTGTAACCATGAACTACCACATAGGCGTCGGTCTTCTTAATGCCGAATGTGTGATAAGAGACCTTGGGACCCAGGTGGACAGTAGTCTCTCCTTTGATAGTTACATCACCACAGTTGTCAGGAAATCCTTCTTCATGGCACACCTCATTAGAAAAAGGTCCTCATCCACGAAAAAAGAGGTCATTGTTCCCCTCTACTCGACACTCATTAGACCCATTATAGAGTACAATGCCTCTTTTGGAATGTACCTCACAAGACATCTGCAGCAGCTGGAAAGGCCACAGAAGTACCTCACAAAGAGGATTACTGGCCTCAAACAGATGCCCTACACTGACCATCTCAAAAACCTCCAGCTTTCCTCCGTAGCATATCCCCTACTCCAAGGTGATCTCTGATTATCATATAAAGCTATGTCAAACCCAGAGTTGTTGGACATGCTACACCTAAAGAAATCCCAATCCCTCCGAGCTACACGCTCTAGAGACCTAAACCTTGTTACCACAATAAACAGGACATGCTGGAGGGATAGATTCCTGTCCCAGAGACTTCCCATACTCTGTAACAAGCTACCCATCTATGTCAAGCAAAGATCCTCATTAGCACTCTTCAAGAAAAATCTTGATGAGTGGATGGGAAATAGGAAATACACCCCGGGGATCATTTTGTGGCTCTGCTCGACAGGGCTACAGGAAAATAGCTTTCTTGGGTGGTGTAAGCCAGGGAACCTTGCTGGCTAGGCTTACTTAGGCCCTTGGGCCAATAGCCTAGTACTTACCTATGAACCTATGAACTACAGAGGAATGATAATATTTTTTTTCAATCACAATACATTCAGCCAACCAACAGAAAATGGCATAATTTTTCCAACAGAGAGGTTAGAAAAAAAAAGAGACATGGGGCAGGCTAAAAGGAAGAATTCTAAATTGAACTTCGAATGATTAAAGAAAATTACTGTAAGAAAAGAATAAGACCAATGATGATGAAGATATTTTTTTTGTAACTAACAATTGAAAGAGCAGACATTACTGAAATAGAAGTTGGAGAATCTTCAGATTTGGTCAATAAGTATATACTAGTAATTGGAGATCAAGAGAGGAAAATGAACACAAAGTAGTATTATGCTTACCAGTAGGAAAAGTACAGGACATGGTGGTCCTTAGAATACCTTAATGTAAGTATGTATGGCACTGTTTTTATTCATGTTGGTTAAAATGATCTCATATTCAAGGACTCACTTGCTGATTATTAGGAGGAATTTACAGCCATTTTAGATAGATCAGTGTGAATGAAACATTTTTGGGCAAATGCCTTCAGAGAAAATGGCCCATTATAAAAAGTTGGAATTTAAAGAACACCCAAGGCTAATTTTCGACACGTATTTAGACAGGGTGGAGTCCACCTGTTAAAACAAGGGAAGATCATTTCTGCAGTGAATATATTACAAGATTTGACTCACAAGACAGGAGTTTCACCAGGTCAGAAATGTAACAGTTCACAGATAGAACAATTTGATTTACCTGTGCTAATTGTTAACACTAGGAGCATTAATGAGAAAGTTTTTTTATATTGGAAAAAATTCTGAGTTCACATAAGATCAATGTTATTGTTTGTGAAACATGGTTAAAGAACAATGATTGCAAACATGTCCTTGGCAGTTTAACAAAAAATCAGGTGGAGGTGTTATGATAGGGATTAAAAATGGTTAATGAGACCTGTGATTATTACATCTTTGATGATAGCATTAATACTGTAGATTATGTAACTGACAATACAGACAACCCTAAACAAATTAAAGTTAATGGAGTGCATAGACCACCAAAGTCAGGTGCTGATGACCTGAGGAATTGATTCATTTCTTCAATGAAAAATAGGAGGGAAAATAACAGTAGCTGGGTACTTAAATTTGCCAGCAACAGACTAGAATAATATTGAATGTGATGTCGTCTGTTTTTGCCCAATTCAACCTTTGGGTTATTGGATTCCAGCAGATCCGACCACTGTGCTTTTTCAGAAACTTGGATCCAGGGTCCTGATTCCTCCCCTACCCATAATTCCATCTGTTCCCCAGAGTACCCAAGATCTTGTTTGTCTCTTGATCCAATAGGATTTGGAATTAGAAGATGCTGACTTTTCATATTACGATAAGTACCTTTATCAAAAATGTTGATTATATATTTCTCATCTATCTAGTAGCTAACATTTTTTGCTGCTTTTCTCCCCGTAATAAAACGTTTTTCACAATAAGATTCTACAGTTAGAAAAATTAATTCTCTACTTTTAGACTTTAGTCTAGTTCTTTTTTTTACTAAAAGTTGGAGTTTGCTATCCCTGGTTGATTGTTGTTTTTCTGTTGCTGTTACAGATGTGATTACCGTTGTGGACTGCGAGCTTGAGTTTTACATTCATTGTTGGCTGCATCTGGTTGTGTTTTTTCCCCTTATTTTTAAGTCAAATAAGGCACTGGGTGTAAAACAAATGATCCACCTGTGGCCACAAAATGCCAGCAATGGACCTGTACTCTCTGTGCATTTGTTGTTTAGGCGTCACCCACTTGGACACAGACTATAAAGCATGTGCCTCATTTGGGGCCACAGTGTTGCTGGGGCACCAATTAAAGCTTGTTTTGAAGGACCTTCTTCCCATCCAAGGGGGGAGTTTGGTATCTTCTGCCAGAGAAGCTTCATCTCCTGCTAAGAAACTAGAGAAAGCAAAGCCACTAAAGAAGAAGGTGAAGGAGAAAGAGAATGAGACAGAGAGTGAGAGAGAAACCTAAACAACTGAACTGAGAGAAAAAGAGGGAAAAACAAGAAGAGAGCAAATCTAGAAAACAGTCACTGGACATGCTGGGGCCTTCTAGCTCAGCACTGATGACAGTAAGGCATTCAGTTCTGAAGCCTCTTTGGATCTAACAGGAGAAGCATTTTTCTCGGCCACTTCTTTGAGGTCCTTCCATTCACTGAAGAGTCCTTTGGAAGCAGATGTTGACAGTATGATGCGGAACATACTTCAGACTCAGATCCAGCAGTAGGTCACCCTGGAGCTGAGCCCATTGGGGGCTATGGCTACTGCCCTGACTACCTCTCCACTGTTATTTCCCATTCTGGTTTGGCTGTCAGATCAGAAGCCCATGGATACAAGTCTGTCCAAAAGAATACCGATGTCAGAGCCAATAGTTTTTTTGAGTTTGACAGTTTCCCTTACTTTTTCAATTTAGATGGTATTGAATTGGGATGAGTCTTGGAGCTGAAGCACCAGGGCCTGAGGCTCATTGGTCAGGGTCAGTTCCAAAGTTTTTATATCCATCCCTACCACTCAGTGCCTCAACAACTCAGCACCATTGTCAGCCTTGGAGCTGGGCCACATTGGCACCGAGGTACCCCTACCTTTTCTTCTTGCAGAGCAGAAGAATACTTCCTCTGCACTGATTATGGCATAGACTTTTTAGGTATTTGAAAGGGTTCTCTCCAGGTTAAGAAATAAGGTTTCGCTATCATGCTCATCTCTGTTCTTCCTTCCTGTGGAGCCTGTATTCATATCTGCTCATCTTGATAAACAGGGACAATCAGCCTTTTCAGCTTCAGGAGTTCTCCTGATGCAAGCTCCCCATCTGATTCACAAACATTCTCCAGCAGTCCATAAGGGTAAGGATCCAAGGAAATGGATTTGTAAGGAGACATTTGGAATCTTCTCAAGAATCTCTCACTGAAGACACAGACTTCAATGATGGAGGGGGTTCCCCACAATCCCCTCTTGAGGACATCTCCTTTAGAGACATTCTGGAATTTTTGAAAAAGTGATGGGGTTGGTCCAATGAACCTCCTTCTTCTGAAGAGTCAGTGTTCATTGAGGCATTCAGGGCTGGCTTTTCTATGTCCTGGGTGTTTCCACCCACTGGTGAATTCATAGACCTAGTTTCTCAGTGGGCATGGATAGAACCTGATGTGCTATAGCTAATACATGTAAACATGACAACATTTTAGAAGCCTCCAGGACAATGTCACACTGGAGAAAATGTTTCCTGTAATTGCTATGGTTGTGGTGACAGCCAACACAGCTCTCTGAAAAGAGCAACTCTGTCTATCTCCTTAACATGGAGTGCAGGGCTCTCAACTCTGTCTATCCCCTTAACATGGAGTGCAGGGCTCTCAACAGATTTGGGAAATGGATATATGCTTCAGTGACTTTTGCACTAAAAGTGTTGAATTATCTAACTTATATGACACATTTTCAGAGGGACTTGACAAAAGAAAAAATAAAACAACTGTACACAAAACCACTGAAACACAACAACAGAGGCCAGTAACATCCCAAATGAACTTTATTCAGATCTTAGTTCCCCGACTTATAAGCCTTCACAGAGATTTAAAAAAATCATTTAAATTTACACCCTCGTTAACGCTTCAATTAACAATTAAAACGACATCCAATAAAAATACTTTACTAATTACATTGTAATAATACCTTCCAATTACATTCTAAATTTAAGCCATTAGGCACCAAAACATCATACTTTAAAATAAACACAGTTTCCTTATATAATAACCTCTTCTTTATTTCAGAACTATCCCTCTATTTTTTCCAAAATACTATCACTTAATAAACTATTATTACCCCTGTGACGTTATAAAATGTGTAGAGATAGGACTTTCCACTTTTTTATTTTTAAAATCTCTAAAAGGCCTTTTGGTTTCCCCTATATAAAAAAACATTACAGGGCCACCTTAAGGCATAAATAATTCCTTCTGTATTACAATTAAAAACTTTCCTAGGCTCAAAACCAACATTATTAATTTTCCCAAAATTTCTTACTATATATTTGCATATAGAGCAATTTCTGCAAGGTAAAGTACCACACATTCTAGGTTCTAACACCCTTTGCATATCTGGGGGAATAAAAATACTATGGACAACCATATCCTTAATACTATGTCCCCTTAAAATCTCTCACTGAAGATACAGACTTCAATGAGGGAGGGGGTTCCCCACAATCCCCTCTTGAGGACATCTCCTTCAGAGACATTCTGGAATTGATGAAATAATGATGGGGTTAGTCCAATGAAGCTTGCTCTACTGAAGAATCAGTGTTCCTTAAGGCATTCAAGGTTGACTCTTCTACCTCCTTGGTGGTTCCACCAACTGGTGAATTCATAGACCTAGTTTCTCAGCAGGCATGGAAGGAACCTGATGCGATAGACCCAATACATGTAAATTAGATAAAATTTTAGTAACCTCCAGGATTATTTCACACTGGAGACAAGGTTTCCCTGTAGTTGCTATGATTGTGGTGACAGCCATCATAAAGCAGCTCTCTGAAGAGAGCAAATCTGTCCATCCTCTTAACATGGATCCAGGGCTATGAACACATTTGGGAAATGGATATATGCTTCAGTGACTTTTGCAATAAAAGCGCTGACTTATCTAACTCATATGACACATTTTCAGAGGGACTTGACAAAAGAACTGACCAAGTCCCTCTCGGGTAATCTTCCTGTGGACATTAGGAAATTAATGGAGTCCCGGTTGTATACCCTGCAGTCAATGTCTAATGTATCCATGCATCTGCTTTCAAATGTAGCTGATAGGGCAGCAGGTGCAGGAATTGCTATTTTCTGACATGTTTGGATGTACCTATGTTACTTCATGGAAGGCTTCAAGATGTCCTTCATTAAGGTTTACCTTTACATGTTCGAAGGTCAAATCTTTGAACCTGCTGCCGCGAACTGTAAACTACGAAATTCCAAAATCACAAAAACCGAAGCACCGAATTACGAAATATCGCCCCCTTTTTGACTGATGGTAGCACTTGTTTCAGTGGTGGTTGGTTTGGAAATGTCAAAATTCGATTATTTTATGACATTTCGGGAATTTGGTGTTACGGAATTAGCATATCTGGTTCGCGGATGTGCATGTACGACCATTTGACTTTCAAACGTGTAAAGGTAAACCCCTTCATTAATGCCCCCTTTGTTGGTTCAACTCTTTTTGGACCTAAAGTGAAAGAAATGCCTATCAGGAGTGAGCAAGAAGGCAAGACTCTGTCTCTGTTCGGAATCCATTTTTCTACTACAGAAAGGACCTTCTCCCAGAACCAGAAAGGGTCAGGAAAGCTATGGTTCTGAAAATCCCAGAGATTTGACCAAGATGCTCCTGCAGACAGAATCTCTGGGGCAGAAGACAGAGGATAATCACAAGAGACTAAGTTATTCTCTTTGTATCCCCTCATTTGAAAAAGGAGAACATTCCCAAAGTTCCACCCAGTCAGATGGACTGTTGCAGCAGCAGAAGTAAAAAAGCTACTAGAAAAGAGAGTCATCCAGCAGGTCCTCCCAGGCCAATCAGATCCAGAGTCTATTCAAAGTTCTTTTTAGGTCCGAAGATACAGGGGACCTAAGGCCAATCCTGGATCTAAGCTAACCTCAATCAGTTTATTCACTCTACCCCTTCTGAGGAAGGATGACTGTATGACCTCCACACATCTCCAGGACATGTACTATCATAGCAAGACAGCAAAGCAGCCTAAGAGATTTCTACATTTTTGGCTGGGAGCCAATCATTTTCACCACAGCCCACAGTGAGCTTACCAAATGTATGGCAGTGGTAGCAGCATGTTTAAGGCTGCACAGGTTCCAGGTGTTCCCATATTTAGTTTATTGTCTCCTTACTGCACCAACCAAGGTTCTAATAGTAAAATGCAGAGACTTCTTGTTCCATCTTACCCCAGAACTGGGGATCACAATCAGTCTTGCCAACAACTAACACCAGCACAGCGGATGGAATTTTTAGAATGTCACCTTGACACAGTTTCTCAAATAGCCAAACTCCCACAATCCAGTATACTCTCCCTGCATCGGGTAGCTTTAGAAGTCCTTCATCTTCCTTGTCCTCCATTAAAACTTTTTCTCTAGCTTTTGGGTTTGATAGCTGCATTGGTCACTCTAGTTCCACCAGCAAGATACTACATGAAAGTCCTGCAGTGGACTCTTTCTGTTCAGTGGTCCCTTATGCCTCACCACCTTCATGCACCAATCAGCCTCACACCAGTTTGTAGGAAACACATAGTTTTCTGGTTGACCTCACCCATACTGTAATGGGGTCAGCTGTTTTCCCCCCACCCCAGATAGCCATGGTAACTAAAGAAATTTCCCTTTTGGGGTGGGGAGGTGGGGATTTTGAAGGGAAGACTGTTCAAGATTCTTGGTAGATGACAGAGGCCAGACTTTACATCAATGTCTTGGAGTTGAGGAATGTCCTCCTAGCATTGCAGACCTTTCAGAACTTCCTCCCAGAAGGTATGATCTTCATTCAGATGGACAACAAGGCAGTAGTCAGATATATGAACAAACAGGGAGGAACCCAATTATATCCAATGTTCTAGGAAGCCATGAGACTGTGGCAATAGATGATGTCTTCTCATTGATTTCTATTTGCCATGCGCATCCAAGGGGCTTCTTGTGTTCTGTGGGGCAAACTGAGCAAGTCTTTTCTTCTGCCCCATGACTGGTCTCTCAACACACATTTTCACTCACTGGTGGCAAACTTGATGCAAGCATTTTGCTTTCTACCTAAACCACAAGTGTAACAGTTACTTTGCCCTGATCCATTCACAGGGTCATACAACGAGGGACAGTCTAGTCCACAATTGATCCCTGGGCCTCCTATATGTCCTCCTTCTTCCCCTGATTACAAAGTTTATTCAGAAAGCCAGAAGGTGCAAGACCAAGGTAATCATCATTGCCCGTTTTGGCAAAGGCAAATTTGGTTCCCCTTTCTCTGGGCTCATTTAGTACATCCCCCTTGGTGTTGGAAAGCTGTCCAGATCTTTTCCATCTTCCATCCAGTCAGCTTCACAGGGACCTGAAAATGATGAGGTTAACTGCATGGTTTCTCCAGTTTTAACAGTGGCCAGGGATGCCAGGTTGTCTGCCCCAGTTATTCAGATCCTACTCTCTTCACAAAAGCCAAACACCAGGAAAGTTTATCTCAATAAATGGAGAAAGTTTACCATAAGGGCCTCCTTCAGAAGTTAGGACCATTTCTTAGATCTTCTTCTATCAATTTTAGATTTTTTGGTAGAGGTGTTTCACAAGCGATCCAGCTTCTCCACCATCAAGATACAATTATCAGCTATTTCCAAGTTTCACATAGGGCAGAACCAAACTTCTATTGCTTCCTTAAAGATTTCCAAGGATTTTCTGAAAGGACCCTTTCCCTAGTTAGGGATCCAGTTTCTCCATGGGTTATTACTATCATGCTTCAGGCTTTTACAAAAGCTTCACTTGTACCCCATATCTATGGTAGATCTAAAATTTCTGTCTTAGAAGACACTATCTTTGGTGGCTGTCACATCTGCAAAGAGGATTTCAGAGTTACAAGCTTTATCTTGTAAATGTCCATATCTGGTTTTCCATAAATACATAGTATCTTTGGAAACAAATCCACATTTTCTCCCAAAGGTGGCGTCTGATGCAAACCTTAATCAAAATATCAACCAGTATTTTTACCAAAGTTTTTCAACAAACAGAAATATATTTTATGTTTGTTCGATGTTTATTGTCAACTCAGATTTTATTTACAAAGGACTGAGGATATCAGGAAGTCTGACTAACTCTTCTTCACTTTTCAAAAGCTAAATCTGGTCAAGGAGTTTCTAAAGTTTTCCAGCTATATAATTTTTGTATATGAAAAATTGGTACTGACTTTACATGGCAAACTAAATGCTCATTCTGCTTTCACTGACCATATGGATAAGGTTCCCATTGATGAGATTTGTGCTGCAGCTAGTTGGTCTACTGTTTATACCTCTGCTTTGCACTACAAGTTGCAGATCTTGTACATCCTTTGGCTCCACCATTCTCATAGATTTCCTTCCTTGATTATACCCAGGTGTTTCAGTAGCTTGGGAATCTGTCCCAGAGGTTGAACTGGATGAAAACAGACAACACTGGGTATAAAAGTTAGGTACACAGAATAAGCCTAGATACATGTTGTCTTGTTTTCCATCTGGATCAACATCCGTCCTTCTGCCCACCAGCCTAAATTTTCATTTTTAGTCTCTAGTCATATAGATGGAACTGACCAGGGGCCTTGTCTTTTGACAGCCTTTTGTTTTCCTGTTCTTCACAGTTTTATCATTATTGATCATTAGTCAAGTAGGTCTGCATAGGTTTATATAAAAAAGTCGTATAACTATAAGCAGGCAAACTTGATCTGAGGTACTGTGGGAAAAGAGGAAATTATAAATAGGGGAGGTCTCAGAGCCTTGAATCCAAACTTCTGAAAAAGCAGTAAGGTTGGATTCTGTCAGATCCAATAATAATAAGGCTGAATCAGGTGAAAAACAAGGCAACATGGATCTAGCATACATAACTTTCATTTCTACAACATTAGTAAAGAAATTATTTACAACATATGTTCAGAAACAGTGACTGTTGCGGGTAGTAACAAATCTACTGGGGACTGAACATGCTAGATATTGTTTATGTTACTAAGGAGATGATTGTTGCTTCATGCCAAGTTTTACCACCTTCGATGAGAAGTGATTATGAATAAAGGTTAAACTACAGGTACATAATTCTAACAAACTGAAATCAAACCCAGTGCACACAAGTTTAATAACAGACTATATGGAAGCAAAACATTCACTATGTAAAACTAGCTGGAATGATGCTTTCAGTGGAAAGATAGCAGAAGGAAATTGTTTGAATGAAAAAATAATTAAAAAAAAATATTAATATTGGGATCCAGACACAGAAGGTTAGGAGGATATATTTCTATAAGGACAAGATAGTTAAGATGACAGACTAAAGATGTAAGAAATGGAAACTGATAAGAAAATAAACAAACTGGACATACAAGCATAATGTCAGAAAAAATCAGGAAAAATTTAAAGAAGTATAGTGAGCATATTAGGAAACCTATATACATACAAACACACACACACACACACACACACACACACATATATATATATATATATATATATATATATATATATATATATATATATATATATTTATATTTATTTATGGATGGATGTAATTTCATTTCATTGAAACTTACATAGTTGGGCCCATTTAAATGAAAACTCATTTCATAGAAAACCTTCTGCACCAGAAATGTGTGGTAAAAACATGTTTTTCAGGCGGACAAGCCAACCTGCAACCTCCCACAGCCCCCTTACTTATACATAGTAATTCCATGTTTGCACAACTATGGAGAAAAAGAGAACAAACACAGACATCTACAGATCTGGAATTACAACTTGATTCATTGCAATCCACACACACACTCTGCTAGACATGCTTCCCTAATATCTCCTATGATAAGAAATGCCAGCCTTTTTTACACTCTTCTACAGTTTGCTATGAAATGAGCTTTCAATAAAATAGGGTTAACCATTTGTGTTTCAGTGAAATGAAGATTTGATAAAATGGTATGCATGCAGCCATAAAAGTGTATATGTGTGTATATCTATCTATCTATCTATCTATATATATATATATATATATATATATATATATATATATATATATATATAAAATCTCGAATTTCAGCATTTCAAGACCATAAAGGCGAATTTTTAAAATGTGGAAAGTGCATAATAGCAAATTCTAATTCGCTTTATGTTATGTGACGTGCAGTGTTTCCTTTGGATGTTATTCGCTGTAGTGTATGGATTTACATGGATTGTAAGGTAAGTGAGTGTTTTGTAAGAGGTTTGGGTGGGAGTTTGAGTGTATGTGAGATTGTTTGTAAGTTGTATGTGTGGGTTAGGGTAGGAAGGTTAAGGTATGAGTGTGTAATTGTTGGATGTGTTGGTGTTTGTCTATGTGTGATGTGTGTGTGTGTGTGTGTGTGTGTGTGTGTGTGTGTGTGTGTGTGTGTGTGTGTGTGTGTGTGTGTATGTATGTGCTCATGCGCGCACCCCCTGCTTTAGTGTAGTGTAGGTATGTGCATGTCTGTTGTTTTGTTTTTCAGTGTTTATTTGTTTTGTGGTGTGGGTGTTGTGGTTTATGTGGGGTGTGGTGTATGCTGTGTGTACAGGATTTGTGGTTTCGGGTTTGTGAAGTTTCGGTATTGTAAGGTTTCGGCTTCATAGTTTCAAAATGCTGAAATTCGAGATTTCAGTATTTCGGGATTAGAAGAGGAACTATATATATATTAGATATATAGATTAGATATAGATATATTATTGGATGCACAGATGGTAGACACTCAGAATGTAGACACAGCAACCTCAAAACTACAAAACAGTGACTTCCAACAAAATGCATCTAGAACATCCTTTTTGTACCCCACCAAATAAGGGTGGGGTATGTCTCCACACCCTCCTGTTAATTATATATACCAACCCCTCCCCATGTAGCTTTGGGGGTAAACCTCCACATCCTTCTGTTAATTATATATACCAACCCTGACATTGCACTACAGCCAGAAAAGGGCAAACCATCAGTATGTGCTGTACCATTATCTTGGACAAACATCTACCAGAACAGTTCACTGTTTTGCAGTTTCAGTGTTTAAAAAAATACTTCTATTACTAACATAAAGGTTGAATATTCCTAAGCCCCCCACTTCCACTTTTGTCAAAACACTGTGTCTCCATATCTCCTTACTTTTTTTATTCATCCTTTGTTCACTGCATTAGTCCCACTAGGCTAGTGGTCTTAAGTGGAAACCAGAGGTATCATTTATACAGATTAGGGGAATTTTGGCCAGCGCAATGGGAAAATCCACTACTCTTTTTTTTTTTCAATAATTGCATGGGATCTTCTACATCCATCTCAGCTATTACCAGCTATGGCATATGGGGCCTTAGTTTAATGTCTCATCCGAAGGACAGCACAATCAAGACAGCAGCATCCCCCTAACGTTCACTGCAGTGTCAATAACTGAAAAATGAATCCAGTCACTTGGGGCAGTAATAGACCCACAGCCTGCTGATCTTCCAGCACCAAAGGTGAGTATGCTACCCCTTGAGCCACTGGCATTGGCTGATACTCTAAGCAGGCATTTTAAAGGGAGGCTACTTCCTCGTTACTCCAACTTTCATTGTAAATAGTCAACCCCAATGACACTGATGCATATTTACTATTAACAATAAAGTATGCTTTGTATACTATTAAACTAGTTACAGGGGACAGTCCTGTTGTTGGAATTAATACATGGATGCACACTACTGAATTATGTTTAATCCTGCTTAAGCATGAAATATTTTCAGTTATCCTCTTATTCATTATTGGCAGGGTTTCCAAAAAAATATGAAATGAAAACATTTTCTTCTATCAATGCCATAGTTAAATTCAGCAATTTATTAATGAAATATTTTTGCTAAGCATTTCTGTAATCTGTTAATGCTTAAGCAATTTAATAATGAAACACTAAAGCAATTTTACCACTGATGACCTGCTGCGAGTGTGCAGCTTTGTTAGTATTGTATTATGGTAAGGATGGAGCTTCCTAGCACACATCCTATGGGCATTACGTCTGGTGTGTATATCAGATAAAATTGCTACTACAAACTTCTTCTTCTTTCGGCTGCTCCCGTTAGGGGTCACCACAGCAGATCAACTGTTTCCATTTCTTCCTGTCCTCTGCATCTTGCTTTGTCACACCAACAATCTGCATGTCCTCTCTCACCACAAAGGCAGATCATGTCTCCTAAACCTGATGGACTTCTTTGAAGCAGTCACCAAAGCCGTAGGCAAGGGTAAGGTGGTTCACACAGCCTATCTAGATCTTGCCAAGGCTTTTGACACCATCCCCCACTCTGGAATTATAGATAAACTCACTAAACTAGGTATAAATCACTATGTCACAAGATGGGTTGCCAACTGGCTCACTGACAGAACCCACACTGTGAAAGTAGTAGACTCCAAATCCGACTTCAGACCAGTGACAAGTGGAGTACCACAGGGTTCAGTCCTGGGTCCTCTCCTGTTTGGTATCTACTTCTCTGAAGTACAGGCTAACACAGAAGGTCTTTGGCTAATGAAGTTCACAGATGACTGCAATTAAGAGCCATAATTGAAACTCCTAACGATGTGGACATCCTACAAAAGGGCCTCACTGAGACAGATGCCTGGTGTCAAAGCCATGGCCTCAAGCTCAATGCCAAAAAGTGCATTGTCATCCTCTTTGGTAAAAACTCTGTACCCATGAACTACAACATAGGCAGTAGTATACTTAACAGTGAAAGTGTGATAAGAGACCTTGGGACACAGGTGGACAGTAGTCTCTCCTTTGATAATCACATCGCCACAGTAGTCAGGAAATCCTTCTATGTGGCAGACCTCATCACAAAAGGTTTCTCATCCAGAAAAAAAGAGGTCATTGTTCCCCTCTACTCATCATTCATTAGACCCATTATAGAGTACAACGCCCCTTTTGGTATGTACCTCACAAGACATCTACAACAACTGGAAAGGCCACAGAAATACCTCACAAAGAGGATTACCTGCCTCAAACAGATGCCCTACGCAGACTGTCTCAAAAAACTCCATCTTTACTCCGTCGCATATCGCCTACTCAGAGGTGATCTCTGCCTAACATACAAAGCTATGTCAAACCCAGAGCTGTTGGACATGCTCCACTTAAAGAAATCCCAATCCCTCCGAGCTACACGCTCTAGAGTCCTAAACCTTGTCACCACAATAAAGAGAACATGCCGAAGGGATAGATTCCTGTCCCAAAGACTTCCCATACTCTGGAATAAACTAACTATCTATATCAAACAAAGCTCCTCATTAGCACTCTTCATGATTGGATGGGAAATAGGAAATTCACCATGGGGATCACCTCTGTGGCTCTGCTTGACAGTGGCACAGGAAAATAATTTTCTTGGGTGGCAAAAGCCAGGGTACCTTTTTGGCTGGGCTTGTATAAGCCCCAGGGCCGATAGCCTAGTACCTACCTATGAACCTGTGAACATCCATAAACCTTATCTTAGGCCTTCTTCTTTTCCTGTTACCTGGCAGCTTCATCCTTAGCATCTTTTTCCCAATATACTCTGCATCCCTCCTCAGCACATGTCCAAACCAACGTAATCTTGCCTCTCTGGCTTTGTCTCCAAACCTTCCAACCTGGGCTGACCCTCTAATATACTTATTCATAATCCTGTCCATCCTCATCACACCCAGTGCAAATCTTAATATCTTCAACTCTGCCACGTCAAGCTCTGACTCCTGCCTTTTTGTCAATGCCACTGTCTCCAATGCATATAACATATCTGGTCTCACTACCCTCTTGTAGACCTTCCCTTTCACTCTTACTGGTACTCGTCTGCCACAAATCACTCCTGACACTCTTCTCCACCCACTCCATCCTGCCTGTACTCTCATCTTCACCTCTCTTCCACACTCACCATTACTCTGAACTGTTGATCCCAAGTATTTAAACTCATCCACCTTCACCACCTCTACTCCCTGCATCCTCACCATTCCTCTATCCTCCCTCTCGTTCACACACATATATTCTGTCTTAGTCCTGCTGATCTTCATTCCTCTTCTCTCTAGAGCATATCTCCACCTCTTCAGGGTCTCCTCCACCTGTTCCCTACTCTTACTACAGATCACAATGTCATCTGCAAACATCATAGTCCATGGGGGCTCCTGTCTGATCTCATCTGTCAACTTGTCCATCACCATTGCAAATAAGAAAGGGTTCAGAGCTGAGCCTTGATGTAATCCCACCTCCACCTTAAACTCATCCGTCACTCCCACCACAGACTTCTCCGCTGTCACACTACCCTCATACATATCCTGTACCACTCTTACATACTTTTCTGACACTCCCGGCTTCCTCATACAATACCACAACTCCTCTCTAGGCACCCTGTCATTTTCTTTCTCTAAATCCACAAAGACACAATGCAACTCCTTCTGACCTTCTCTGTACTTCTCCATCAACACTCTCAGAGCAAACATCGCATCTGTAGTGCTCTTTCCTGACATGAAACCATACTGCTGATCACTAATCATCACTTCCTTTCTTAACCTAGCTTCCACTACTCTTTCCCATAACTTCATGCTGTGACTGATCAATTTAATCCCTCTGTAGTTACTACAGCTATGCACATCACCCTTATTCTTAAAAATCGGTACCAAAACACTTTTTCTCCATTCCTCAGGCATCTTCTGACTTTCAAAGATTTCATTAAACAATCTAGTTAAAAACTCCACTGCTATTTCACCTAAACACCTCCATGCTTCCACAGGTATGTCATCTGGACCAACAGCCTTTCTGTTCTTCATCCTCTTCATTGCTATCCTTACTTCCTCCTTGCTAATCCACTGCACTTCATGATTCACTATCTGCACATCATCCAACATTCTCTCCCTCTCATTCTCTTCATTCATCAGCCCCTCAAAGTACTCTTTCCATCTGCTCAACACACTCCTCACTTGTGAGTATATTTCCCTCATTATCCTTTATCACCCTTACCTGCTGCACATCTTTACTAGCTCGGTCCCTCTGTCTAGCCAATCGGTATAGGTCCTTTTCTCCCTCCTTAGTGTCCAACCTTTTATACAACTCTTCATACGCCTTATCCTTAGCCTTTGCCACCTTTCTCTTTGCCATGCACCTCATCCCCTTATACTCTTGTCTACTTTCTTCATCTCTCTGACAATCTCACTTCTTTTTCGCCAACCTCTTTCTCTGTATACTCTCCTGTACTTCTTCATTCCACCAACAGGTCTCCTTGTCCTCCTTCCTCTTTCCAGATGTCACACCAAGCACCTTTCTAGCCATCTCTCTTACTAGCTCTGCTGTAGTTACCCAGCTATTCGGTAACTCTTCACTGCCACCCAGTGCCTGTCTTAACTCTTCCCTGAACATCACCTCACAATTACCCTTTTTCAATTTCCACCATTTGATCTTTGGTGCTGCCCTCACACTCATCCTTATCTTCTTGATCACCAATGTCATCCTACAAACCACCATCCTATGCTGCCTAACTACACTTTCCCCTGCCACCACTTTACAGTCTCCAATCTCCTTCAGAATGGTCCTTCTACATAAGATATAATCCACCTGTGTGCATCTTCCTCCACTCTTGTATGTCACCCTATGCTCCTCCCTCTTGTTAAAATACATATTCATCAAGCTATGTCCATCCATTTTGCAAAATCCACTACCATCTGACCTTCTGCATTCCTTTGCTTAACACCATACCTACCCATCACTTCCTCATCCCCTCTGTTCCTTTCACAATCATGCCCATTGAAATCTGCTCCAATCACCAGTCCCTCACCCTTGGGTACAGTCATCACCACTTCATCCAACTCACCCCCAAATTTTTCTTTCTCATCCATCGCATACCCAACTTGTGGAGCATATGCACTAACAACATTCATCATTTACCATCCGTTTCCAGCTTTATAAACATCACTCTATCAGACACTCTTTTCACCTCCAAAACACTCTTAGCATACTGTTCCTTCAGGATAATGCCTATGCCATTTCTCCTCCAATCCACACCATGATAAAACAATTTGAACCCACCTCCGATACACCTAGCCTTGCTCCCCTTCCATCTGGTCTCTTGCACACACAATACTACATCTGGTGTGTATATCAGATAAAATTGCTACTACAAACTCAGTTCTCTTATTAGCTGAATCCAAACTGTGGAAAGTAACAAAATAAAATAAAAAACTGCTAAATATCTCCTAAAATACCAATTGTATATAAATCAAAATTGTGTACATACTTTTGCAGCAGGGAGAGCAACACCCACCAATATGGCAGCTATGTTCTCATAACCCTGTATGCTAGTTATACTTACTATGAAATTAAAGTTATCTCAAACATAAAGGGAACAGTAGATCTCTCGAGAAAATCAACCATTTCCTTAGTCCAAGGTAGCATAATCTCAGAGTTATTACATTTAGTATACATTTAGTATTATTTAGTATAGCGATGTGGGGCACAGCCCCTACATCATGGTGCAGGGTGAGTGAAGCCTGCTACTAAAGCATATGAAGCATCTGCTAAATTCTTGTATTTAGCATTTCAGTTTCACTCATCTCCACTTTTGTCTTTAGTAGTACATATGTTCCTGCTGATGATAGAGAACTATGATTGGGTCTCTGATCGTAATCATGTTATGTGTTGGAGACAGAAATGCTAAACATTCACCTCGAGATTGAAGCTTGAGAGGCCGGAAGTGAATCTTCACATCCATATCAAGAGACCCAATAATAGCTCTTTGTTGTGCTTGAAATTTTATCTTTTCTATGTACAATCAGTTATAAAAAAATTTTGAAAGCTAGTAAAGCACCTAGCAAGTGCAGTCACATAGAAAGCAAGTAAATATAACTAAAAGAAAAAGTCAAGGACACTTAATTAAGTTAACTAAGTTACTTTCAGATTGACATCTGTAAACATCCCAGAACGAAAATATGAGGCAAGATATTTAGGGACAGTTGAAAGTGAAGGAACATCGCTTTCATGAGATCCAACCTAACACTGTTTAGAGGATGTGTAACAGTTGTTATACACCTCTGAAAGCATTGTTATGGTTGAGTCTTGCTCTCTTGTAGCGCTTTACAGGTTTGCATTTTTTTCTGATTTTGCAGAGTAATCATGGCACTTCATGCACTATACACAGGTGTCAGGATTTGCCAGAAAAATATAGACTCTGAAGGTACTATCACTTTTCTCTAATTTTTATTGTACTATTAACAAGGTTAATACTTCTACTTATATTGAAGAAGTCACATAGATGTGATTAGACTTACTTTATTTTTGGTGTTACATTACACAATAACTGATTATTTGAAGATGAGTCACAGTAGAAGACTCAGCTGCATCTCTCCCATCTGTCAGTCCCTCAAGATATAGCTGAAACTGGCTCACCTCCAGCTATCACACAAAACTAAGTCCTAAAAGTGCTATCAAAAGCTAAAAGTACTGCATTGATGGACCCTGACAATATCTCTGAATGCATCTTAAAAGCATGGAGTATGATTTAGTCACACCCCTAACAACACTATTCAATCTCAGCCTCCATACAGATTTTGGACCAAGCAAATGGAGAACAGCTACAGTCATTCCCCTGCATAAGAGAAGACCTTTCACATACCCAAGCAATTACAGACCCATAAGTTTGGCCAGCCTCATATGCAAAGCCATGGAAAGATTTTTATGGGACTAATCAATCAGGACATAGGGAACTTCAAGAAATTGGACCCGATTCAGTTTTGATTAAACAAGGGCAAGTCATGCTTACTCAACCTTGTGGATTTTTTTTAAAAATGTCACCAAAGCAATGGATGAAGGCAAAACAGTACACACTGCATACCCCAACCTGGTCAAAGCTTTTAACAATTTCCTGCTCAGGCATAGTAGAAAAGCTAGATAAACTTGGAATAAACCCCTATGTCACCAGCTGGATTGCCAACATGCTTACAGATAGAACACAGATGATCAAAATAGGGAAAGTTACCTCCATAAACAGATCAGTTACAATTGGAGTCCCCCAGGGTGCTGTGCTGGGATCTCTCCTGTTTAGCATCTACTTTTCTGAAGTAAAAGCCAATACCAAAGGGCTGTGGCTGACTAGGTTTGCAGATGACTGCAAGATAGGAACAGTCATTGAATTCCCAAATGACTTAGCCATCCTGCAGGAAGGATTGTCCCAAATAAATAGCTGGTGCCAAAATCATGGACTGAATCTTAATGCCAAAAAATGCATTAGCTAAACCTTTGGGAATTCATCTAACTCAGGGAACTACCACATTGACAGTATGCCACTAAGACTGAGTTATTCAGGAGTTGGGAATTTATATGGACAGTGACCTAATTTTGACCATGTGTCCATTGTTGTAGGAAAATTCTTCTGTATTGCACAGCTTATAAACAAAGGGATTGTGTCTAGATCTAAGATGTCATTGTCCCCCTTTACTCAGCTCTCATTAGGCCAGTCATTGAATATAATCCCCTCTTTGGCATGTATATGTCCAGACACGTGCGACAACTAGAACGCCTACAGAGGTACCTTACTAAAAAGATACAATGTCAAAATGTATTTATTTATTGACATTTGTTAACCGGGTTTGTCCCACTAGGCTTGTGGCCCATTTTCAGTGGAGACCTGAGGAGAAAAGCTCCAGTAGTACATTTTTAAACAAGTACAATTTTAAACAATATAGATATAATAGCAGTTATAGCATAAAGATTCACATATGTCGGGTTACATGCATAAAGTTAAAGTTGCATTAAAAAGAAGCTAAGTAACATAATTTTACATTGATATAGTTCAATAGGTCGACAATAAAACTTTTTTGTTTGTATAAAATTATGCAAATGCATAGTAGACACATTGGAGAGAGAGGTGTAATGAGGTACTAAGTATGGTCCTTTTGAGGGTACATAAAGGGAAGGAAGACTAGGTGGGGTCATGACAAGGGCAGGTTCTGGAATTGAGAAAATAAGCTTTTAGTTCATTTTTAAAGTGTGAGGTGTGGGAGATTGAACGTAAGTCAAAAGGAAGTTTGTTCCAAGCATGGGCAAGAGAGTGTTTGCAGAGTAGTAAACAATATCTCCTACATGGACTGACTCAAAGTCTTGTCACTATACCCTGTATCCTGCAGACTATGAAGAGGTGAACTGTGTCTGACATAAAAGGCATCCTATGACCCATTACTGATGGATTAATTGCACATCAGCAAGTCAAATGGCATCAGAAATACTTGGTCTGGGAATCAAAACGTCTTCTGCAATATCAACAGAACGGTTTGGAGGGACAGGTATTGCTTAAAAAAGGATACCACTGCTATGGAGCAAACTCCCCATGCACATAAAACAAAGTTCATTCCTGTCCATATTTAAGTCCTTCTCAGAGCTATGGATGGGGAAACAGAAAATTTACCCCAGGGCTGTCCTCTGTACTACTAATGGACAGAGGAAGCTCCTAAATGCTTTAGCCCATGCATGAGTCTCCTCAAATTATCTATGGTATGATCCTCATTATTCTAATTAAGGGTACTATATAATTATTGACCATGGTATGGGTAAAACCAGTCTATAACCAAATGGGATAATTTATTTTGAGCACAAAATGGGAAATTGTCTAGGCTTAAAATGCCCTGCAAGGGCAGCTAGCCTTGTACTTATACATGAACCAAAATAAAAATGACCTATAAGTATTTTTATATTACATGAATGCACTTTAATGGCACATTAACACAGCTTCTTATATAGAAACTAATATACAGAGATAACTGAAACTGTTTTAGTGCTCAATATGGCTTTTTGCTTCCTTCTGATGAGGTTAATTCTGATGTAATCAGTTTGTTTTTACCAACTATTTCCATACTTATCTTTGTGCCATTTGAACTCAATAGTATAAGATTCAATCTTTAATATGTTATGCACAAACGTTTTCATATCAGAAAAAAAATTGCCTTGAAACAATGGTAATCCAGATAGAGAAAACAACAAATAAGTGCATTAAAAATAAATGTGTGTGTGTGTGTGTGTGTGTGTGTGTGTGTGTCTATATATATATATATATATATATATATATATATATATATATATATATATATATGGATTCACTTTATAATCCTGAAATCCTAAAATACCGAAGCTCAGAATTTCAAGGCCAGAAAGCCAAAAGCTCTAAATACCGAAATCCCAAAAGTGCGAATTCTGAAATCGCGAATCCTACACTTACCAGACACCACACACATACACAAACACACACCTTCCCCCCACATAAAAACTCAAAAACCTACACTACTGCCAAATGGCTCACTGACAGAACCCACACTGTAAAAGTTGCAGACTCCAAATCTGACCTCAAGGCAGTGACAAGTGGAGTGCCACAGGGTTCCGTCCTGGGACATCTCCTGTTTAGTATCTAATTCTCTGAAGTACAGGCTAATACAGAAGGCCTCTGGCTGACGAAGTTTGCAGTTTACAGAAGGGCCTCACTGAGACAGATGCTTGGTGTCAGAGCCATGGCCTCAAGCTCAATGCCAAAAAGTGCAGTGTCATCCCCTTTGGTAAAAACTCTGTACCCATGAACTACCACATAGGCAGCAATGTACTTAACACCGAATGCATGATAAGAGACCTTGGGACCCAGGTGCACAGTAGCCTCTCCTTTGATAGTCACATCGCCACAGTAGTCAGGAAGTCCTTGTACGTGGCACACCTCATCATAAAAGGGTTCTCATCCAGGAAAAAAGAGGTCATTGTTCCATTCTACTCATCACTCATTAGACCCATTATAGAGTGCAACGCCCCTTTTGGAATGTACCTCACAAGACATCTGCAGCAGCTGGAAAGGCCACAGCAGTACCTCACAAAGAGGATTACTGGCCTCAAACAAATGCCCTACACTGACCGCCTCAAAAAATTCCAGCTTTACTCCGTAGCATATTGTCTACTCCGAGGTGATCTCTGCCTAACATATAAAGCTATGTCAAACCCAGAGCTGTTGGACATGCTACACCTAAAGAAATCCCAATCCCTCCAAGCTACATGCTCTTGGGACCTAAACCTTGTCACCACAATAAATAGGACACGCTGGAGGGATAGATTCCTGTCCCAGAGACTTCTTATACTCTGGAAGAAGCTACCCATCTATGTCAAGCAAACTTCTTCATTAGCACTCTTCAAGAAAAATCTTGATGAGTGGATGGGAAATAGGAAATACACCCCTGGGATCACTTCTGCGTCTCTGCTGGACAGTGGCACAGGAAAATAACTTTATTGGGTGGCGTAAGCTATGATACCTTGCTGACTAAGCTTACGTAGGCCCTTGGGCCAATAGCCTAGTACCTACCTATGAGCCTATGAACCTACATACAAACCCCCCTACACCCCCCTACTTAATTATACTAACTCCAGGGTCGCACTACACAGACAAACACACAAAAACACCACCACACACCTACATTCTCCTTGCACACACACATCACGGTCACAACACATACTGACACTCACTAAAGCCCCTAACCAACACCTTTAAACATACATACTTACCTGAACTTCCATTCAAACACCACAACAACAGAAGCGCTATTTCAACATCTCTGAACGTCGGGATTTTGACATTCTCGCTTCTGGGGTTTCGGTATTTAGAACTTTTGGCTTTATGATCTCAGGATTCTGAAATTCGGTATTTCAGAATATATATATATATATATATATATATATATATATATATATATATATATATATATATATATGTTTGGAAATCTTGATATTTAATCTAGATAGATTTAATAGACCACATTAGAAAAACAAACATAATATAGTTAAACTTCTTCTTCTTTCGGCTTTTCCCATTTAGGGGTCGCCACAGCGGATCACCTTGTCTGCTCGTGATTGGCAGTGGAGTTGTTACAGTGTCAAGTTGCCAGCCCGGTGCCCAACCTTCCACAGAAGGCACACACATGCACACACTCACACCTAGGGCCAATTTAGAGTGTCCAATCCACCTACAGCATGTCTTTGGGATGTGGGAGGAAACTGGAGCACCCAGAGGAAACCCAGGCGACCACAGGGAGGACATGCAGACTCTGCACAGAAGGCATTCCAGCCAAGGATCGAACCGGAGAACCTCTTGCTGTGAGGCAGCAATGCTAACCACTGCACCACCGTGGCCGCTCTAAACATAATATAATTAAACAACGCACAAAATTTATGTTAAAGAGACTTTTTTTTTTAAAACATTGTTACTCCACAAGATATACCAAGCTAGCATAAAAATGTTCTAGAACATTATATGCCATGGTACAATAGCATGTTGAACAACATATACCCACTTGTGCTTCTATTAGACCCCTTGGGCTTTGTTCTTATTGTCTAACTGCAGCAGTTAAGTATACTGCAACCCACATCATTAGTGTTATCTTCTGGTTAAATGTAATAAAGGCTAACAGGAGTATAAAGCAAACAAGTCCGCTGTTAGCATAATAATAAGAATATAATACTTCTGGATGCTATAAGTATCACAGTATGCACATTTTCAGCAGGAGGACTCTTGAGGTGCACCTTGCTTTTGATTTTTAGCAATATGCATTCAAGAAATATTTCAGGTAACTGCTTTTATAGGGCAAATCTGTGCCTTGTTCGGAGAACAGGCCATGTAATTGCACTATTGAAAGAGCACCAAGCTTTATTATGTACTTTACTTTCTCCATTGCAGCTGTCTATAAGAATCTTTGTCTGGTGTCAGCAATCATACAATGTCCTTCCATATCACGGTTGCAATATTCTTCACTAAAAGGATCTCCTGCCAAGGATAGTCCATTGCCAGTCAGTATACTAAGGCCTTCAGCTCTTTTAGGTGCTGTATGTCACACATATGCTTCTCGTGCAAGGCATAGGGCATAAAGGTGATATACAGATGCAATCACTCAGACTTTCTTTGCCACCATTCTGAATGGCATTAGTGTTCATCATTCCAAATGTCCTTCTGCTCTGCTGGTTACCAGGCCACTTTTTCAGATAAGTGCCTCATTGAGGTTTCTTCTTTTTTATTCTTGCTTTGTGTTGTGTTCATGTCATTCAGAAAAGTTAAAATGTCAGTGTGGGAGGCAGATTTCCCATAAAGGCTGTCACGACTAGTGTCTTTTTTTTCTTGGGTACGTCCCACGATCATACACAATTTTCTCTCTGTCAGACATTTGTGCCTAAGACTGTATGTAGTCATTTCTCTTATTTGTCTATTTACCATGAGAACCAGTGTCTTCAGCTGTTGGCTCAGGGTGCTGAGGGTCACTGTTTGCCAAGAAGAAGGCCAAAAAAGTCAGGCCTGATCCAGCTGCTGTCCAGCCTCTCCAAATGACATATTTCTAGAGTCTAGTGAAAGCAATGAAGACCTTCTGGTACTTGCTTTGGAATCCTCTGGCATGATTCCACCAGAGGCCGGCATGATCTGAATTTCCACATGTCTTTGGAGGCTTTTCAAACATCTGTACCTGATGTTGAGGGAGAACCTCATCTGATAATATCCAAAAGACTGAGGGGGATTCCTCAGATTTTAGTGAGGGAGGAAATTCCTACTACCATTACAGAGTCATATTAGGATTCTGACCCCCTGAGTTTTTTTTGAGCATAAAAGACAAAGCATATTTGCCCTGTTGTAAAGGATCCCCAGCGCAAATGGCAGGATTTCATTCAGGGTTTTATAATGCTTTGATGGCCTTAACTCCTCTTAGGGTCTCTGTTCCTGCTCTCCACTGGTCTTCCACCCCTCTTAAGAGGCCTAGGGAATCAGACTCTTCAGATGAGGATTTGGACTCTGGAAAATAATCTTTGGCCTGTTCTTTCCATATTTTTTCCTCCTTGGACTACAGTTCAGAGGAGGAAGAATATTCCTTACTCCCCATTGGAAGAATTGTCCTTTGAGGATACTATTGCCATTATTGTGGCTTATGGGGAAATAGTATGCATTCACTATAATACAATGGTACATTGACCATGCACAAGGAAGTCATCTTTTAATATCCTTTCTTAGATGATGTTCTCTGTTCTCCTGCGGATCAGCTTAGCCAGCTTGGCTGGTGTCACGAAAACAAATGGTAAGGTAATCCACAAAGTAGTCACAGTAGTCCCAAGTTAATATCCTGAACGTAAGTTTATTTTCATACAGACAAACGTTTTCGTTACCGAAAAGACAGTAACTTCTTCAGAGAAACTGACACTGAAAAAGCGCCAAAATTTAAACTTACGATCACGTCAATACGTAAAACAAACGTCACTATGATTTACATAAAAACATTACTACATTTAATTTAATAAAACGTAAATCAATTACTACAAATATATATTTTAATAGTTAGTTAAAAAGCATGATTAAAAACAGTAGGAGTATTTTAAAATACTGTTATGAATAAAAACTGCTATTCACTATTTACTGTTGGTAAGTTACAACAAAATGTCTGTGTGTGTATGCAAAGGCTCACAGAAAATTTTCTTTTATATGCCCTAGTTTACCACATTGTGTGTTTTCTAGTGTTAGTCATGTCATGTGTTGTTATTTAAACATTGTCACATCTCTTTGGTTAACAAAAAAGGAAGACTATAAAAAATAATTGTAAACGCTACACGTTTTGATATAGTATACATTATACTATCCCGGAAGAATACATATTCATTAATTTAAATATTTTATTGTAAGGAAAAAAATTTTTAAAACATTTTAAACATAATTAAGGACAATTAGTGTCTGTTGTTATTTATATATACCCATAGCTAAAGGTCGTTTGAAAGTTCCCATAGACAACTTAATAAAATAAAAATTAAAAGTATATATATAAGTACTTTCCACCTTTATAATGTACAAAATTATTTAAAAAATGTAAATATAAATTGCATGTATATTATCTCAGAAGACTTTTCAATTTTAGTACACAGGTTATATTACAGTTTTCATTCAAACCAGGTGTACTAAAAGCATCCAATGTGAGTTACCACTCTAATTCATGTACCTCTAGTAATAAAGGAAAAGGGCCCCTTCTAATATCAAAGGGGACATGGTCTATAGCTAAGAAGTGAAAACTGTGGCCAGGATTTAAGCCAATATGTTTTGCCAAGGCGTTTTCACTCTTATTTTTTCTTATAGCGTAGATATGTTTGTATACTCTTTCACGTAGTTTTCTATCAGTTTTTCCTACGTAGAAAGCTGGGCAACAATCACAAGTGGCTAAATAAACAATAGATCTTGACTCACAATTAAGTTTGTAGTTTATAGAGTATTTTTTGTCCTTAATAATAAAAGAGTTTGCAGGTTTTAAGTAACCGCACCACTTACATGTGCCACAAGAGAATGTACCCTTACATCTTGTGAACGTGGAATAATCTTTTTTGCTTTCCAGTAACATTTTGAGGTTATTCCCTTTCTTGTAAACAATAATGGGGTTAAGACCTAGTTTTTCTACTAGTTGTTGATTGCCCTTTATAAGGTGCCAATTTTTAAATAAAATAAGTCTGATTCGATCAGAGTCTGTGTTAAAAGTAGTAATAAAACTAGTATTGTAACTTCTGGACAATTCTATACCCATTTGTACTTGGTCTTCCGAAATGCTTGCGTCCTTATTGTTAACTACTGTATTAGCAGCCTCAACATGAGTGCAACATTCATCTTTACTTAATAATGGAGTATATATTCCTTGTTTACGTTTTAAATTAACTTCTTGAAATAAAGCATCAATAAGCGTTAAAGGATAACTTCGATTAATAAACATCTCCTTTAGTAAAAAGCATTCTGCATAAAATTTTGTGTCTAGGGAACACATTCTTGCAGCTCTGATAAACTGACCTTTAACTATGGATCGTTTTTGTTTGAATGGATGTGCACTTGTAAAGTGCAAGAATAAATTACAGTATGTAGTTTTCCTGGATATTGTCAAGTAATATGAACAACCGTCAGTGTCCTTACTTAGTTTAATATCCAAGTAATCAATTTCTTCAGTGTTAAAGTAATAAGTAAACTTAAAAAATTGAGTAGTAGAATTAAAAAAATCAATCAAAGAAGTAGCTTCAGCTTCTTTGCCTTTAAATAAAATAAAAATGTTGTCAAGGAATCTCATGTAGTATTTAATCCGAGACACAATATGAAGATTGTTAAAAATGTAGTACTTCTCCCAGTAAGCAACAAATAAGTTTGCTACACTGGCATCGCATGGTGAACCCATTGCTATACCTTGCTTCTGTAAAAAATACTCTTTATTGAAAATAAAAAAGTTAGAAGTCAGAATAATGTCTAACAGTTCAGTGAAAAGATCGATTTCTCTTTGAGTGGCATTCAAGTCAAGTGCCTTCCCCTGCCTTCACATATATGCAGACAGTTCTCAAACATGATTGCAGCTGTGATGTCTACCTTGGATCAGCCTTGCACCATGTATTAAATCATTACCCACCATTTCTCATGAAGAAGAGCTGTCTATACTTCCATCTTTCCTGGCAATCTGTCTAGTTCCAATGCTATCAGCATTATAGGAAGAAATCAGATCAATGCATCACTGGTTGTTTCCACATTGCAAAGACTAAAATGTATGTTCTCCTTGCAGTTCAACAAGTCTTTCAGTCACTGGGCTTAATCTAGCTACAAGGAGTAGATGTCTGCCAAATTTCAGCTGAGTTGTGCAATAACTTCCACTGTGGTATAAAGAGTAGATGTATGCAAACCTTCCATTGTGCTTCAACATAACTTTGGTTGCTGCAAAGTATTTCTTTAATTCTACCACCATAACCTGCTTAGTGTGCAAAGCTATGACAGTAACTCATTTCAGAATCTGGTTGTACCATCTGCCACATCGTTTCTCTGTGTACTTCAGTTACTTTTAAGAACACTAGTAAGCTATTCCATATTCTGTTTATAATCTGCCTTTTTGTTTGTTTCCTTTTTAGTATACAAAGCCATGCATATGGTACTCTATCCCAGTGGTACCACTAACATTGTAATCCGATTCTACCATTCTTAAAGCGATATGGCTCCATTATAAACCAGTGGTTGCACAGAGGAATTGATATGACTTTCTTCAGCATCTCCATCCCCTAGTGATTTACACATACATAGAAGTTACTTGTATCGTGTGAAAAATCCACATACACCCTTAAAGTGATTATTATACCTTTCAAAGCTAAGTTAAACTATTCTTAATAGATTTTGTCTGTGAACATATTTTTGGAAGAGTTCTGGATTTAAATATTATTTTTGCAGTGGCACACAGCATCTGAATAATATATTTTCTGGAAAGTTAAATGGTTAGTGCTGACCATTACTGGAGTTCAGAGTTTGTTATATTATAGTTCTTTTGATTTTAAACTATCATAGAATGAATAGATCTGCAATTTAATCTTCAGGCCATAAGATGTTGAATAAATGGCCAGCTTCATCTATGAGTGCAGTCTGTTCAGAAAGTCACACGTTAAAGGCAAACATTGATAAAGGGTATTCTGTGTTGTAAATGTCAAAACTGAATTGCATTTATTTATTTTTGGTGTATGACTATCTGTTGCTAGGTAACAGGACATTTTACATTCACAAATATCTATGCATGCTGAGAAGCTCACTGCAGTTTTCTGACAATGTATAATTCAGCATAACTCACTCCTCCACAAAGTCATCTGTATCACAGAAAAAAGTCAGCATGTCATTTTAGTGAGAAATGACATGTGCCCTTTGTCTTACTCCAATTAATACACCCTTACAGTTATAATGAGTTTGCATCTCAATTTGCATAATAATTAAAAGAAGCATCAAGTTGTTAATAAACACAGCTTTCTACAGCATAAAAAAGTCAAGCTTACACTGATAACTATTAGAGAAGAAAGATAGCCAAAGGGAAGCTTTCTTACTTTGTTGCAGCACAGACAAATTTACTGAGATGCCTAGTTTTAAGTTATATTTTTAATAAAGTATTTCCTGGAAAATTACTTTGAAAATGTTAATTAGTTAACATGTTAATTATCTTATTAAATTAGGTGTAGCATCCCCAGTTGTAATTAATACTAATACTCCAGTGCCTGAATTAACTAGTTACCCACATTGTATAGGCATTTCCATGATTAGGAAAAAGTAGGTTTGTTGTGTGTACATGTATGTATGTACACGTGTGTGCATGTATGTGTGTGTGCCATACCTCTCAACCACTTACTGAAAAAAATCTGGACAAAGCCTAACAAAATGGGAGGCAAAGCCCAAAAAGGGGACAAATTTTAAATATTGCTCTTATAAACTTAGAAAGTTGCAAGAATAACAGGATTTATGTTACTGTCCATTTTCTGAAGGTTATGAAGTCTGAAACTCAGATTGTTGTCATTATTTATTGACTTTAATCCTTAAATCATCCCAGTGATTTGTCAAAAAAAAACAATTTTTATGAGGAATAGAGCAAAACTATGAGGCAAAAATCTGTATACAGTTGAGAGGTATGGTGTGTGCATGTTTGTGTGGCTGTATATGTGCTTGTGGAACGGCACATGTATGTACATATATATGTGTGTGTGTGTGTGTGTGTGTGTGTGTGTGTGTGTGTGTGTGTGTGTGTGTGAGCGTGCGTGCGTGTGATTGTGTGTGTGTTGCATTATGTGCATAGGCTATAGTAGTCATGCAATAATACAAATGGGTTTCATACAGTCTGGTCCAAGACATGCTTTTTACAATTTGTTTCTTGTGTGTTGAATGCCTCCTCAAAATTTAAACTGCCTCAATACTTTATCATTGAGTGGGGGTGTAAAAGTCTTCTAACCAGCGGAACAATCCCTGAGGGAATGGAAAGTTATACTACCAAATATTGAATACCCTGCATGTCCAGATAATGACAGATTTCACAATTCAAATGTTTAGAAAATAATTTCTTGTTTTTCAGGTAACCTCCATAGTAGTTTAGAAGCAATTCTCATGCTATATACTCTGCATCTTTTTTTTTTGGAGGCATTAGGGAGATATCGAACTGAAATGGAGTGCAGGTAGTAAACAGTAACATTTAAACAGACAGCCGTAGAATGAGTACAGGAGAGCTAGAAAAGCACTTCAGGAATGTGGAAGTCTATGAAAGCTATATGAAGTGGAGTAAAATGCTTGAACCACCCCTAATGGCCGCCTGGATGACAGCTGCTCTTGGTAGACTTTTGCCTGTTTGAAAACTAATGGGTTGATTGACTGAGAGACAGATTGACTGATGGTGAACAGGCAGTGGGTTTAAAGAACTACACCACCCTCAAAAAAAAGACACAAAATTGTCCATATATAATTAATACTTTTACTTGTGCTACCTCGGTCACTGCTGTAAGGGGTCTACAAACTACTCCCCTTATCTTTTTATCAAATGATAAATAAAATGAACTTTGATTAAAAGGAAAAGTGCAGTAATATAATATCAATTTTTTTAAAAAATATACTGATGCTCTGAAGGTTTATTCAATGTTAATTAGGCATGAGATATCTATATTAAAATTACATCCTGTCATCATTAGCATATGCATTATACCAGACTATCATAATTTGTTTTCAAAAGTTAGTAAAACCATCAGGAATATAAGAACTTTAATCAAAATTCTGCTGCAAACCTACAGGATGTCATTATCTACATCTACAAGTGTGAATGAATGGAGGTTCCCACCTACTGCACAGCATTCAGTGTGTGAGGCTGGGATCACTGTCCTTTTTTTTGTCACAGTCTTCCTAGACTATTACTGAGTGCAAGAAGTAAAACTTCAGATAACTAAAAAAAAAAAAAATTAAGAAATATACCAACTTTTCCACATATTCTGTTAAACTTAATGGATACGTCTGGGACACAATAATGCATTTCAGAAAATGAAAGCTTAAGATTCTTAGACATTTATTTTATAGAGTCATAGGTTCATAGCTAGGTACTAGGCTATCGGCCCAAGGGCCTACATAAGCCTAGGGTACCATAGCTTATATTACATTTTAATTCTGTACATCTCTAACACATAAAATGTGCTTATTTCAAGTACTTTTGTTGAAAGAGTAATAAGTATAAAATGGAACAAACAGAACGGCACAGTGCCTGCACCATGAGAAGACAGATATGGGCTGGCAAGATAATAAGATCGATACTGGATGAGTCATGTCATCAATATTGTGAATGCTCATGCCAATAACCACTGATTGGTTGTCTGCCTACAGTGATTATAAAACGTTTACACACCCTTGTTAATATGCCAGGTTTTTGTGATATAAAAAATGAGACCACAATAAATCATTTCAAAACTTTTCCCACTTTTAATGTGACCTATAACCTGTACAATTTAATTGAAAAACAAACAAATCTGTTAGGGGAAAAAATATAAAAAATAAAAAACTTACAACAAGCTGGTTGCATAAGTGTGCACACCTTAAACCAATACTTTGTTGAAGCAGCTTTTGATTTAATTGCAGCATTCAGTCTTCTTGGGTAGGAGTCTATCAGCATGGCACATCTTTACTTGGCAATATTTGCCCACTCCTCCTTGCAAAAGCACTCCAAATCTGTCAGATTGCGAGGGCATCTCTTGTGCACAGCTCTCTTCAGGTCAACCCGCAGATCTTCTATTGGATTTAGGTCTAGACTCTGGCTGGGGTATTCCAAAACTTTAATTTTTTTTCTGGTGAAGCTATTCTTTTGTTGATTTGGATGTATGCTTGGGGTCATTGTCATCTTGAAAGGTGAAATTCCTCTTCATCTTCAGCTTTCTAGCAGATGCCGGAAGGTTTTGGGCCAAAAGCCCAGTTCCAGCTGAAGAAAACCAATCCCAAAGCCTGATACTGCCACTACCATGCTTCGCCGTGATGATGGTGTTCTTTTGGTGATGCAAAGTGTTGCTTTTGCACCAAACGTACCTTTGGAATTGTGGCCAAAAAGTTTAACCTTGGTCTCATCAGACTATAACACATTTTCCCACATGCTTTTTGGAGACTTTATGTATTGTTTTGCAAATTTTAGCCAGGCCTGGATGTTTTCCTGTGTAAGAAAAGGCTTCCGCCTTGCAACCCTACCCCATAGCCCAGATATATGGAGAATACGGGAGATTGTTGTCACATGTAGTACACAACCAGTACTTGCCAGAAGTTTCTGCAGCTCCTTCAGTGCTGCTGTAGTTCTCTTGGCAGCCTCCCTGACCAGTTTTCATCTTGTCTTTTCATCAATTTTGGAGGGACATCCAATTCTTTGCAACATCACTGTTATCCCATATTTTCTCCACTTTTTGATGACTATCTAAACTGTGTTCCATGGTATATCCAATGCTGTGGAAATTTTTTGTACCCTTCTCCTGACTGATACCTTTCAACAATGAGATCCATTGGATGCTTTGTAAGTTCTCCTCGAACCATGACTTTTGGTGTAGCAGGCAACTGAGTAAATGTCAGAAAAATCCTACTAGGACAGCTGCACTTTATTTGGGGTTAATCAAAGTCTCTTTAATTGATGGCAGGTGTGCAACCCAAGAAGACTGAATGCTGTAAATAAATCAAAAGGTGCAGGTGCTTCAACAAAGTATTAGTTTAGGGGTGTTCATACTTATGCAACCAGCTTATTGTACGTTTTTTTATTTTTTATATTTTTTCCCCGAACAGATTTGTTTGTTTTACAATTGAATTGTACAGGTTATAGGTCACATTAAAGGTGGGAAAAGTTTTGAAATTATTTATTGTGATCTCATTTTTTTTATCACAAAAACCTGGCTTTTTAACAGGGGTGTGTAAACGTTTTATATCCATTGTATATAAGGAACAGATCGTCCATTGACCATCCTGATTACCTGGTTAAAAATGATAAATAAAGCAATGTAATTGTAACATCGACACTCAACCTTTACAGACAAAGCATTCCCCTAAAATTCTGAAGTCTGGGAAGCTTGATACAAAGATAACCTGACTTCAACCCATGGTGAACCATGAGAGATCATTTTCTGATTCTTTTCTTTGCAGGCCACTCTACAGTCCCCATCTCCAGAACTTTCAGTAATGACAGCTCACTTCTAATACATGGTTAAATAAAACAACAACTTTTTGACTAAAAGACTAAAGCAGTGATATCTGGTGCTTGTACAAAACTGTAGCTGGCACTTTCAAATTTACAGTGCCTTCTCTCAAACACATGAGCAAGGTTTCAACCCGCCCCTTTCCTGGGCAATCACAGTGACAAACTACAGAAGTGCAAATTAGTTGTAACTGTTTTTTTTACTACTTTTACTATTCAGTGTCTTCTAATACAAAACCTGCAACTGGCAATAGCATATGCTCCCCAAACTCCCATTGTTACTTTCCTGCCCATTGCAAATACGAAGAGATTGCAGATAATGTTAAATAAATTCAGCAGACATATCCTAAAAATCATCACCTGTCAAACACTATTGCACAACATTTGAAAAGGCAGGCTGGTTTCCATTAAAACACAGACCCGCTGTCCTAATTTGATGCCTAATTAAGAAAGGGCCAAATTCTGGCCACTTGTGCCTTCATGCTATAGATCATTACTGTTAAACCTTTATTCTATATTGTGCCACAATGAAAAAGGCTGATTTGTGTATCAAGCTATCCACCAGATAAAATAAAGTACAAAATATTGCACATTGCTATAGTTGTAAGACAGCTATATCTCATGAGATAGAAGCAATATTAAGAAGTACATGCCCATCAGTGATTTATAGAAATAAACAGAAATCATTCATTTGGCTCTCTGTTCTAATGCTGGGACTAGAGGTGACAAGTCCAGTAACACTGAAAAAAGTTGAAAAGTTTAACAGAACAAATATTGAATACCACTCTTCTCCTTTAAACTTGTTTTTGTAACAAGGCAAGCCCCCTGCACACCCTCAAACATATGTGCCAATTATGAAATCATCATACCTCAGAGAAAATATAATATTTCAAAAACTGTCAATCTTAGACTTTTGTAAGTCCAGATTTTTAGTCATTCAGGACTCAGCACTGTGAGTTCCACAATTTCAAATGGTTACCCATTCTTTCACTGTGAGAATACAGCTTGGAACAAGTATATGTTCATTATTAGAGCACTGTTGCAGAAGCTTATGCTAAATGTGCTATATCCTGCCAAATATATAACCACCAGCCAGCATTCAAAGCTTCAGAGCACCTTCCATGCATCCTAACTACTGGTGGACTTATAGAGAGACATATAAAGTCAGTGGCTTTTGAGCCATATCTTCAGAACTTTCTTGCTGCTGAGGTGTGCTCCCTCTGTGGGCTTTGTGGGATCAATAGTTGGCTAGTGCTTTTTCAAAACTGAGTAGATAAGTACCCTTCTGGGGAATACCTTCCACTTCTGCTAAAAATCTGAGAACAGCTTGTTGTTTTATTGATAAAAATGTTTTATTTTGCTAGAAAATGTGTATTTAGGAACTTCCACTTGATAATTTTACAAAAAAAAATTGTTTTTTGGATTAAAATGTATTGCAGGAAAAAATGTTTAAAAACTCAATGGAGTGTTTTAATTGTCCCTTATATGTATAGAATATTATAGAAAGTGCTTGGACTAATGTAATTTTGCAGTTGTCACTGAATTTTCTTCTTGAAAAAACTACATTTCCTGTCAAGAGTATAACCGACCCTTCCAGTTTCCTCCACCCAAGTGTCAGGCTGTTCTTTCAGATGGTCCATGGAGCAGGCTTCAAGCGTCTCTTCAGTTCTTCCCTCATCCATCTGCAAGAAGAAAAAAGTTGCTTGTGAGTTTTTTTGGTCAAGATGATTTCCTCACTGCCTGTTACTTTGGACCACTCATCATTTTTTCTTGATCCTGCAGATGTTGCTCCTCAGGAAGCCACTACGGATTAAGGGTTAGGCATGTCCTCTGCAACTGTTGAAATGTCCTTTATGAGCAATGGAGAACCACTCTTGTCTGTATTAGAGGGGGGTGCAGACAATACTTTACTGCATAGCTAGACTAATGTGCCTGATTCCCAAGGAGGTGTGCCTGCCTTGAGTCAGTCTTTTTCCTACATGCTCACCTAGGGAAAGAAATCAGAAAATTAAAACTTATGTGTTCTCCTGTATCACTTACCATGGGCAGAGAAGATTTGCTGGGCTTTGCTAAGGGCTTATGTCATTCCTTTAATTCTTTAAACCTCAATTCCTTACTAAGGGCAAAAATAAGAATTTCCTCCCTTTCAGACACTGATTTCCAATTAGAAGAACTAAGAACGGACTAAGAGGTTATTTCTCCAGTAAATTCTTCTCTAGCAAAGGATTCTGAATCTGAAAAAAAAGTTAACTTTTTTTGAAACCATAATCAGAATGAAATAATTGTTTTAGTAAGAACAATGTAAAACTCCAGTTTCCCAGCAAAAAATACTGAGTTATTACAATTGGACTTTCCTCAACCTGTTGCTGTTCCTACTGCTTTATTAGTACTAAAGGATATTTTTTGACAGCTTGCAGTATACCTGACAGCCAACCTCCTGCTCCTAAAACGTCTGACAGGCTATTTTATGAAGTCTCTCCGGCACATATAAATATTTTATAATCCCAACTCAGATCCTGCACTTATTTCTTTAACAAAACCATCCGCAGTTAAACATCTGGTCAATGCTAATTACATTTCTTCTGACAAGGATGGCAAAGATTTTGACAGATTTGGGAAAAATGTATTCTTCTGCTATTTTAACCTTCAGAATTGCAAACTAACAGGATTTTGTTAAAGTTTCTGTTGGATTCTTTTGAGAATATGAAGAAGTTAATTACCAATCTCACTTCATCAGAGACTGAAGCATATCTAATAACTTCAGTAGTTTCTGTCTCTCAGGTAACCAAACACTTTTTAAAGTCCGTCTATGACTCTGCTGATCCGTATCTAAAGAAGCGTCTGCTGTAATATTAATGAAAATATTTGCTTGGTTACATTCTCAAAACATACCAGAAGATGTCAAAGCTGAGATTTTGAATTCTCCCTTTGGTAAAGAGTTATTCGCCCTTCTGCTGCAGAGGTCCTTAAAAGATTTGATGAAAAAGGGGTTTACCCAGATTTGTCATCTCTCCTTCTCTAAGTTTAGTAAGAACTTTTGTTCCTATTAAGGACCCATTTTTTCAGGAAACAAAACAAAAAAGTCTCAGCAAAATACAAGCACAGTTTTGAAAAGCAATGAAAAGGAGGTTCAAAGAAGAAGAGGGTGCCTTCGAGGACCAAGGGTAATCCAAAAATATCAAAATGATTAAATGCACCTTAAAAAATGTCCTCCTACCCAACCCCACTCTGGCAACCTGTTAAATCTTCCAAGAGTTAAGGTCTGTATTTTCCTCAGTGGCATCAGATAATCTCAGACAAAAGGGTTTTAAGAATCATTCAGCAAAGTTACAAATGACAGTGGAGTTCATTTCCTCCTTTTCAAGGGATTTCTCTTCACCTTGCAAACGAGAATTCTCATTTCCTCCAGTATTAGGACAAATGCTGTCTTTAGGGGGTCACAGAACCCCTGTAGGTCTAATAGGGAAAGGACTTTATGCAAGAATCTTTTTCTGGTCACAGACCTTTCCTTTCTCAACCTTTACATCAAAGTCCCAAGGTACAGAATGCTGTCCCGTCAATCTCTATACCCTTTGTATCAACATTCAGTTTTTTGGTGGCATTAGTTTTAAAAGATGCTTATCATTACATACCGCTTCACAAAGATTTCAGATTTTTTAAAGATTTCCTGTATCTGCCTTACATTTTCAGTTCTCTTTCTTACCCTTTGCACTATCTACTACTCCAAGAATATTTATAAAGTATCTGGCTTCAGTAATTGCTTACTGATGATTGCAAGGCATACACACCTTCCCATATTTAAATGACTGTCTTTTTTTTTGCAGACTATTTTTCAAAATGTCAGGAATCTCTGGCTTAGGTAATTGAACTCCTAATCAGTTTGGGTTTCCAGATGAATTTATAGAAATTATCTGTCATTCCTTCTCACAGGATAATGTTTTAGGGATGCCTTCTGGACACATCCCTAAAACTGGCTTTTCTTCCTGAGGACAAAGTTCAATATTACAAAATCTGTTCCTTATCTTTTCCAATCAGTTTCTGATTTCAGCCAAGGAATGTCTCAGGATTCTGAGTTACAACGCCTCTCTGATTTCTCATGATTCCTCTGGTCAGATTTCATATTCAGTGCTACCTGTATTTAGTCTGGTCCCTTCAGCATCTCTGTCTTTTTAGATTCCTGTACTGGGATTTTCTAAGAAGGGATTATTTTGGTGGCTAGATCAGTTATCTCTCCACCCTGGTCTTCCTTTTTTCCCTAACTCCCCCTATTCAATCTGTAACCATATATGCCTCAGATCTGTAGAGTTATTTCCAAGGGGTGAATGTTTAAGGTTTGGGCAACAAACAGGTTGGACCAAAACACACAAATGCAAAGGAGATGATGGCTGTTATAAGTAGTCTCAAAGCTCTAAACCATTAGTGATCTTCAGCATATCTGCTACTAATGACAGATAACATGCTACATAAACAGACAGGTGAAGGTACCAGATCTTACATCCTTTCCAGACTAGCTGTGGTAGCCTGATAACTAGCAGCAAAGCTCAGTTTGACTCACTAAGCTATTTACATTCCTTCAGAACAAAACATTATTGCAGACAAGATGAGCAGGGCCAGGACATATCCTCACAAATGAAAACTGAACCAGAGGTCTTCCAGGAATGGATCTAATTGTGAGGAACTCCTCAAATAGATATTTTTACTTGTATTCACAACTGACAGTTAATGAAATTCTGTTTCAAGCCTCCTTGCAAATAGGCCTGTAAAACAGATGCTTTCTCATTTCCCTGGACGGGGATATACCTGTACACATTTCCATGGATATCCACAGTCATTATAAAGCTTTACAAGGACTCCACAGAGATAGTTGTGGTGACCCACTTTTAGCCCAGACAACAGTGGTTCTTTCTTCTTTTGAAAATGATCAAGGGCAATTACACAAGCTTTCTCACAGATTAGACTTGCTCGCACAAGACAGGGTTTTTTTATACGACCCCAGCCTACATGTCTTCATACAACTGCTTGGATGATAGAGTTTTAATATGTTTTAGGCACCTACTTTCTGAGTACATGCAGCAGATATTAAAGGAAGTTAAGAAACCTGTCAGTGGATAACTTGAAATGATTTTCTAGCTGGTGCAAAACTAAAAACCAGGACCCTTTTAAGGCCCAGATGCCTCTGGTTCTAGAATATTTGTACAAGTCTCTATCCTCTGTACTTTCTTAGTCTTCTATTAAGATTTATCTTGACTGCTATATCTGCTTGTATGCCCATAGATTCCTCACTTTCTACACTGACTCAAGACAAACAGTTTTTAGATGGAGTTTTGCATATCTGTCCACATAGAAAACAAATGGTCCCTCATTGTGATCTTAATTTCATTGTAGAAAATCTGACACGATTTCCATTTGAACAAGTTTATCTGGCTAAATTGAGGTGCCTAACTTAGAAAACAGTGTTACTTATTGCTCTAACCTCTGCAAGTAGTGTGTCTGAGTTGGAAGCTCTTATGGCGAGTCAACCTTACCTCATTTTCCACAAAGACGGGGTTTCTTTAAGAACCAATCCTTCATTTATCTATTGTGGTAGCCAAGTTTACTTTGAACCAACCTATCATTTTCCCTGTCTTCTTTCCAGAACCTAAAAATGTTGGAGAAAGTGTACTCTATACCTTGGATGTCCAAAGACAACTCACATACTATCTTGACTGAACAAAATCTTTTAGGAATTCTGATCAATTTTTGTTCATTTCTTGTGAAGGTAAGAAAAAAAAGGACAACCCTATGTCAAAGCAAACTTTTTTCCAAGTAGTTGTCTCCTGTAATTACCTTTTGCTGTACCCACCAAAACAAAACAATTCTAGTCAGGGTCAAGGCTCATTCTACCAGGGCCTTGGCTTCCTCTGTGGATTTTTGGAAAGGGCTGGATTCTAGAAGTATTTTAGAAGTAGCAACTTGGTCATCTGTGCACACTTTTGTAAAATACTATAAACTAGATTCTTTCCCCATGTCTAGGACAGACTTTGCTAGGACCATTTTCCATGGGATTCTGGACCCTCATCCTTCCTCCTCCCAGTTAGTCTAAGCTATGGTAATCTACACTTCGTACACTGCATATAATGAACATAGCATAGTTGTTTAAGTAAATTTACCATAATAATAGATATTCAAATGATTGCTGCTACAGTACCTGCCCCCTCTCTCCATTCCCATTATTTTTCTTTCTTTTTGTTGCCGAAGTGAAGACCTTTATTTTCCTAGCATTATCCTTGTCAGGGCTTTAGCCTACCTTTCTCTGTTGATATGAAAGTTCTGAAGGGGTTGGTGACCAAAACTGCTTAGTTAGTTACAACTGTATTATGTAGCATATGTTGTAGAATCCTCACATTATAGGGGTGGTCTCTACCTGTGTCTCTTGAAACCATATATACTTGTCTGCATAGGCCAGAAGGCAGTTCAAAAATTGCTGCAGGATGTGACTGGCTGATGCCTGTGATATGCTTGTTATCTCCCCTATGGCCTTTGGAAAGTACCTCTTGGTAGGATGGTAACAGCAGTTTTAACCCTGGTCTATAAAAGTATGGGCCTAGCTCTGCCTCCTGAAACTTTCATTGCAATGACAAATTCAATATAATTCATCCAGTGTCTCTGCATCCATGTGAAATCTGCCCAATTATTTCTGCTTACTGAGGCCAGTGTACATAATTTGTGTCCTAAAGCACCTCCTGATGCAGGGTCTTGGGGCTCTATGTTGGCCAACTGTTATTTATTATTTTTTTTTTCAATAATAAATCTTTATTGTTTCATTATTTTCCATACACAATTAAGAACAAAAACAAAATTTAGAAAGAACAACTAACTAATATCACTAACAGTAGCACCACAACATATATACAATATTTACATGAATGATTCCATGTGAAACACTAACTTATACAAGAAAAACATAAGAATAGTTAAGATCACTTCAAGTAATAAACAGCTTGGTTACAAAGTTCTCTTCAAGTGTATAGATAATTCTTAATACATTCAAATTAGAAGTATTATGCTAGTATAATATTAAATACTTGTTCCCAAATTTTTGGGTTATTAATATTTTTATTATGCTGATTCAAAAGTAATTTGTGAGCTAATATATGCCTTATTGCCAAAACTCTAAAGTTATACCATGATGTTTTAGATGGGTCTAACCAATTAGTAGCTATATAAAGCTTCATAAATATATTAAGATATTAATACATATAATACTTTGTGATCTAGGGAGTTCTTTCGGAGGGATATGCAAAATCATGAATTTCCATGACAACGTTGTACTTTGGTAACCCATCTTCTGAAGTTGTATCTTAAGGGAATTCCAAAGTTTATATATGCATTTGCAGCTCCAGAACATATGAAGAAGATCAGTCGGTTGGTTTTTACAATATGGACAAGTTGGAGAGTTTTTAGAGTTAAATTTATGCAGGCTAAGACGTGCATAATATGCATTATTCCATATCATCATCTGGGTATATATCAATTTTTGAAAGGAAATAGATTTTATAGTCAAGTCAATTTTAACATATGACTTTTGTCTGTCAATGGGATTTTCTCTTCCCAATATTTCGACAACAAAACTTTATTATGAAATTTAAATTCTTTAATTAATTTATTTGTTGTTATAAATTTAATATCTTGTTGGAGAGCTTGCCACAAATTCGAGCATTTCATTATAATCTCATCTTCAGGTTTGAAATTTTTAAAGTAACTTATAGAAAGTTCTCTAATTTGTCTCAAAATAACAAGATAGTTTTTAGGTAAATTAAATTCTTGTCTTATTTGATTAGCCGAAAATTTAAGATATTTATATATGTCAATCAAAGTTAAATTAACTATTAATGGGAACTTTTTGAGATCAATTAACTGATTATTCAATCTCAAGTTAGGATTCCTGTGAAAGGGTTGAAAGACCATCATATATTGAGCCAGATCTAATGCTTGAAATAAGTTTTGTAAAGATAATATATATGTTTTAATGTGTTCCATAATCCCATATAATTTCAAAGTATCTTTTCCTAGAAAGGGTATTGCTTTAGGATTAATATTCAGCTTTAGGATATACTTATAATTCAGGACCACCCAAGTTGGTGTCCACTTGGTACTAGTTATATCGTAATTAGCAATTCTTAGAATCCTATTAGAGTTCACAATTAGATAGTACATTTCAAAATTGGGTAGCTCCAGTCCTCCTCTATTTTTTGGGGTCATTAATTTATCATAAGATATCCTGGTTTTTTTTGGCTCCCAAATGAATTTAGCCAATTCTTTATGAATTTGTTTAAAAAATGTCTTTGGGATTATTACTTGAGCAGACCTAAAAATATACAGTAATCGTGGTAATACATTCATTTTAATAATTGAAACTTTTGCTAATACTGGTAATCGTAAATTTTTACATCTCCCAAAGTCAGATATTATTTGATCCCAAACTGTTTTAATGTTATTAATGTAGAAGTCTTTATTATCTGTAGAGAAACCAATACCCAAGTATTTAATATTTTCTTTAAACGTTGCCTGTCCCACCAAAGGCAATAACAAAAAAGGTTTAGGAGTTCTTAAAGGGAAAATATTGTTTTTTTTTCAAATTAATTTTATAGTTAGAGACTTCTGAAAAGTCGTTTACAGCCTTTAATAACTTTTCAGTATCTGAAATTGGGGATGAACAATAAATGTTGAGATCATCAGCAAACGCTGCCATTAATATTTTGGTTCCATAAATTATTGGGGCATTATGGTATAGATTCTGCTTGATATATATCAGAATAAAGGTTCAAGATCAAAATTAAATAGTAAAGGGGACAAAGGGCAGCCCTGACGTGTTCCATTTTTAATCTGTATTCTTTTAGAGAAACTTCTATTAATGTACAGTGTGGTATAAGGATTACTATATAATATTTGTAACATTTGAACAAACTCTTGGGATATATTAAAATATGGTAAAAGATCAAACAAAAAGTTTATATCAACCCTATCAAAGGCCTTCTGTGCATCAATTATAAGGGCATAAATATTAAGATTATTCTGTTTAGCATGAGCTATCATAGTATGAAGTGTAAGTGTATTATCACTAGTTTGTCTAGCTGCCATAAATCCAGCCTGTTCCTTAGATATTATATGAGTCATGATTTTTTTTAATCTAGATGCTATAACAGAGGTTAAAATTTTCATGTCTACATTTATTAATGATATTGGTCTATAATTATCAGGGCTTTGGGGATCCGAATTAACTTTAGGTATGAAAATAGTTTTTGAAGCGTTAAGATGAGGATCATTAATTTTATTCCTAATTATATAATTAAATACATGTGAGAGTATTTTACCGAAGATATCAGCAAACACTTTATAGAATTCCACTGTCAAACCATCAGGATCTGGTGACTTATGTGATTTCATATGCTGAATTGTATATACTACTTCTTCTTCAGATATCGGTTTAATCAAATCACTTTGAATATTCTCTTCTATTTTTGGAAAGTTAATTGTTTGTAAAAATCATTTAATAGTTCTATGTGAGGACATATCATTTTGCCCATCATATATATTAGTATATATCTGCTCAAAAATATTAATGATATCCTCAGTTTTAGAATATATTGTATTATTAAATTGTATTTCCGAAATTTGTACTGTTGTTTTCGATTGATTAATAATCCTAGACAACACTCTTGATGGTGTTTGAACATGATTAGCATACCTCACTAACGTCTTATGTTCCTGAAATGTCAATCTACTATTTTGAATTAAGAAGAGATCCTTTTGACATTTAAGCAGTTCCATCTCTGTTTGAGCATTAAAGTTCTGAATCAGTTCTTGATCAAGTATCTTAATTTTTGTTTCTAGTTTTTGAATATCTCTGTTTTGTATTTTTTTGTAATAAGAAGCTTTTTGCAAAAGGATCCCCCTTATTTGTGTTTTAACTGTCACCCATTCAATGTCAGGTGTATGTTGTTGTTTCTTTAAACTATCCAATAAATCTTTCAGGTAATTTGTAATTTAATGTATTATTTTCTCCTTATTCAAGAGATTTGGGTTAAGAAGAGACCAATGCCGCAGGGTATCCTTTACTTCCTTAGCAGAATTTAACGAAATTTTCGAGTGATCTGATAGATAACGTGCATGTGTAACAACTAGAGGTTCTAAATTAATCAATGTTCTTGAAATCAAAAAGAAATCTATTCTAGACCACATTTTATGACATGGTGAATAAAAGGTATAATTATTTGTGTTATTGACATTGTTCAAATAATGAAAAGGGTCATATAGTTGAAAGTCTTCCTTAATATCACTCAGTGCTAATACAGCATGCTTATTAAATGCTCTTTGTGGACAAGATCTATCCAACTTCGGATTTTGGTAAGCATTCAAATCCCCTCCAACAATTATATAATATCTATCATATTGTGTCAAAATTGGATATAATGATGTTATGAATAATTGTTGATCATTACAGGGCGCATAGATATTTAGAAGTAAAATAGGTTTATCAAATAGAGTGGACGAAAGAATAACATAACACTATCGCCCATCTTTATCTGTTTTAGAATCTAAGATCTTCTCTCTGTATTGATTCTTAATAATTATAGCTACCCCAGCACTGTTTGTCTTACATTCTGGTGCTACTACTTCTCTGATCCACTTCTTTTTTTTGATATCAACCCATTGATCATTCATTAAATGCGTTTCTTAAAGTAATATAAACGACGCCTTAGCCTGCAACAATACGTGTAACAATAGTTTCCTCTTCTTTAAGTTCTGGAGCCCTTTAACGTTCTATGAGTCTAATTCCCACATTCAAAGGGTTGCCTGTACAATAAAAGTTTAAGAGGGAAAACATAGAATAAAAATAAAATAACTTTAAAGATATACATAATCTGGAAGCATTCTTTACATCCCGTCCTATACCAGTGCATACCCACTCTAACCCCGGACCAGGACATATATAGGTCTTGTGTAACGTAGAATATTAAAAGGGTCAAGAAAACAAACAAATGTAAAGGCATCAGATTATAAAATTTCAAACATGTTCCACAATTAAGACCTATATGATCTAACTTAACTAGGACAAAGTTTAAACTAAACATTCCCTAGCAAACACTGTCATTGATCTACATCTCTTGGTTAACTGTTGTTTAAGCAAATCAAATTGAAAATATAATATTACTATAAAAAAGAAAGTTCTAGTAGTTTGATTAGCTATCTATACATAAACCGCATACATCAATTATTATAGTCAAAAATGTATTTTTTTTCCCCTTTCCCCTTTTTTTTAAAAAAAATAAAAGTTTGATATATAGACAAGGTTGTCTTCTTGTTATGTATACATCCTATAGAGAACAAAAAAAAAAAGCCATGCTATATTATAACCCTATACTAAAACGAATATACATCTAACTACTAAAGTCCCTGATTACATATTTGAACCATCACAGTTTTATACTAAAACAAGCCAGTATCTAACTAATGTTATATAAACTGTCACATCTAAACAGTACAATAAGGACTATATTAACAGTTATATTTTTATAAAACATTATTAAATCCCTGCACCCTCTTTAACTAATATAACTACAAGGTTTTTATTAAACACTAAAAGGGAAGTAATACTACTACAGTATTATTTGGTGTTAAATAAACATTAAAGTGTTTAAAACAGTTCCCTTCAGTTTCCCAAGCCTGGAAACCATGTAAAACACTCGCGATGGGGGACCGCTTTTGCAGCCGGACTTCCGGAAGTGCCACAATGAAATCCACACCCTCGTCAGCATTCTAGGCATTTTCTGTCTTCTCATCGACGAAAACAGCTCGTAAAAGCCATAAAACTTTGGGAAACGGCCGCAGGTAACGAGGATTAGCTAAAACAAACAATTTTATAACTCTGGAAGAGGCCTAAAGCATTCAAAAAGAAAACAAAGGATTACCCAGACCTCGAGGCACAGTAATCAATGGATCCGACCTCAGGTGCATGGCAGTCCCAACGGAGGTTCATTTCAAGTCTCTGATGCAGGTAAACCCTTAAAGACTTTTAGAAAAAGATTTTTTGCCTCATTTTTGGTAGAAACAGAGTGTTTAGTCCCATCTATTGTAAATGTAAGCATATTAGGGTATTTCATTTGAAACTTAATTTGTTTATCAATAAGAAATTTACAGTATGGAGATAAAGACTGTCTAGCTTGCCTGACTTGTAAAGGTAAATCCTGGGCCAGAGATATTTTATTATTTTTCCACATGATATACCCTCCACTTTTTTTTGCAGTAGTAAGTATTCTGCTAACATCCTGGTAGTTAAGTATTTTAACATATACAGGTCTTGGAGTATTAGATGCTTGTAGCTCTCTCAGAGCTCTGTGTGCCCTTTCAATAATGATTTGTTTCACCATATCAGAGTCATTTAGAAGCACTGCAAATATTTGTGTTATAGATGGGATTAGTTCATTATACTGAATGGATTCTGGAATTCCTCTAATAATAATGTTATTTCTCCTGGATCTTGCTTCTAAGTCAGTAATCTTGCTTTGCATAGCCGGAATATCCACATCATGTGCATTTGTTTTTTTTTGCCAGTAAAGTTAGTTTATCCTCATTTTCAGAAATTCGAGCTTCTGTCTTATCCATTCTTTCCAGCAATTGAGTACAAGAATTTCCAAATGTTTGTATTTGACAAGTCAGTTCCTTCAGAGCTTCTTGTATGGGTAACAGAGCATTTCTGATATCTTCCATGTTTAGTGCTTGATCAGATTTAATTTTAGTCCCTGGCTTCTGTTGTTCCTGTATTTTAGTAATTTTTTTGTCTTTTTCTGGTGACTGTAATTCCGAAAGTTTTGTTTTAGAAGTGGTTATGTCCATGTTTTTTTCCTCTTTTGACATCTTATTCCAACACAAAGACTTAAAGTGTAGAAAGCACACGGTTCCTTTGTTTGCTTCTCTCTTCATAGCTAGCTAATCTATTATAATCCTGTTAAATAAGTTCTTTTTTCCCGTTTTTTCTTCTTGTTGCAGGATAGTTGAATGTAGTTATTTTATCGAAGATTTGATGTTAAAAGCTTCTTAGTATCGACTCAGGGTTTAGATTTTCTCAGGTTAAGTGAAGAGCTGCAGTTAAGCAGTGTTCACAGAATGGCATCCATCTTTGAATCAACTGTTATTTATTATGATGGCTTGTGCAGCTATAACACTAACAACGAAAAAATGCATTTTGTTTATAGCGATTTTCAGTAGTGTTGTTCTAGAGTCCATCTCATACTTGTGCACTTTTATGTATGTCTTGCCACACCCCTAGCACACCATTAATCTAATTATTTCTGTTTGCAGCACTCAATGGCTCATTTACATGCTTTTGCCCCCTTGTTTTTTGCACAGCATGTTTGGGCTCCATATATTGCAGATGTTTAGAAATTGTGTTCTACTTTTGTAGAGCTTTCCCCTGTATACAGTTGTTATCATTGCACACTGTGTTTATGAATACCCCTTTAGAACCACAGACAATTGGCCAGAGCATGTATGTCTGTAGCTGTGAAACATGTGATTCAGATGCAGGGAGATGCTTCAGTATACAGATGCTACTGGTTGCATAATGATAAACCAACTGGCATGCAGCATATTTTGAAAATGTTATTAACATAAATGTTGAAGTTCATAAATAATATAATTATTTTGTGCAAATCATGAATACTGCAAGAAAGTGCATAGAATGCAGGAGTGGCATGACCTCATGCTCTTTTCTACGACCACTAGCTTTCACTTGACATCAGATTCAGGCACTGTTAAGACTACTTTTGAGTTTCCTCCTCTTACATATCCCAGTATAATTGAAAGCCAGCCCATTCATAAACTAGACCACTTCACTTTACTATCCCCCAGGGACATTTTCTTCTTTTCTTTCATGGTCATTGCCAATTTTTTTTCTTAGTATATCAACTCCTCCTGTCATGGGTTATGTATGCCATGGGCTACACATTTATTTCTGAAATGAAATGCTAGAATTTAAATCAAAAATGAATATTTATTGTGTTTTATGATTAAATACTTTGTTAAATGGCTTTCATTTTCAGAATGCTCAAGATGGCATAATGTTTGCATAAGGTCCGGGTGACAACCTGATAAAGAGAAATGGCTAGGAGATAATGTTCTCTGAAAGCATTTAAATGTTTACTCAGTTGGAAGAGGTAAAAAGATAAGACAAAACCAGACAGCAATTAGTCGAAGTGCAGGTTGCACCATGCGTCTTAGCATGGTTAACTCAAGTTTGTGAGAGTGGCTGTCAGTTTGGAACATTGATTCCTATTAGTAGGGTAATACTTCAATATTTGAGTATGTACATAGTTTTATTTATTATTAAGTTAATACAAAAGTTGGAACTAGACATTTAACAAAAAAGCTGTTATACATAAAAGGTGGGAATAATAACTTTTCAATACAGTGATGCTTTCTGTAATATCTTTAAATGTCAATAGTTTCACAGATCAATACAAAAAGAGAAAGAGTAGTTATCTATATTAAAAATATGGAGTGCAAATAGCTATGCTCCAAGAGACACACTTGGAAAGAACCGAACATGTGAATTTGATAAAGAAAGTTTTTCACAATGGTTATTCAGCAGACTACCTGGGACAAAGGAAGAGGAGTAGTAATATTAATTGCAAGAGGAGCTGCAATAGTGGTGATAGAAGAAGATTAAAAAGACAATAATGATAGATTTGAAGTACTATGGGTCTAGTGTCAAGGGAGGAGGATTACACTGGCATGTATTTATATTCCACCAAAAACTGCTATAATGGAGTTTAAGAAAATTCTGGGAAAATTAATCAGCTTTCAGCAAAGAATATTACTTATAGGTGGGGATTGGAATTTGATTTGCAACAGTGAATATGTGCCTGGGGGGACTGGAAGGGAAAATACAACAAAGGAGGGTAGATTTTTGAAGAAATTTATAAAAATATTTGGCTTGGAAGATGTGAATTCAGTCCTAGGAGTTCAGAGTGAATTTATATATTATTCCCCAAGATACAAAAACTGGGCTAGGCTCGACAGAGTTTACATTTCACAGGAACATGGGCATTTAATTGAAGGTCTTAATAGGCACCAATTAACTATTTCATATCATGAGCCAATAATAACTAAAATAGAAACCCAGGGTAATGAAATAAAAATGAGACAGTGGCACTTTTCCACCTATCTGTTCAAAAGAGAAGAATTTAAGGAATGGGTAGTGGAAATTATTCAGAAGCTATTAGAGAAGACAGAAATTTCTTCTGAAATATAGATAGGGAATGGGATCAAATTGAAGTTTAATTTAAAAGTAGGGTGGAATTAAAAAAATAGATATATGATTAAGAAGTAACAAGAATTATTTAGAGAGACCTGACAAATGTTAAATTATTGCAAAACAGGAAGAATCCCACAGAACAAGAAAAGGAGTAACTACAAAATGCTAAACAGAAAATAAGGGATTACCTCGATAATATGCATGGGTTTAGAAAGATTGCTGTTGAGCAACTGTTTTTGTTAATAACTCTAGATCACAAAAAACTATGCAGGCAACAGAAAGTAGAAGGGGCTGTCACCATCCTTAAGGAGCCTATAACAAGGAAGATAACAAGAGATGCTGTTAGAAGTATTAGAAACATTTCATAAATTCTATGAAGTCTGTATAAAGCAGAGAAATATGGAAATCAAGAAAAGATACAAATGGAAATATTTATGGAAGAATTAAATATGCCAAGGTTAGAGGTAGACGAATTTCAATTACTAACAGTTAGGATAGGAGGAGATGAGATAAAAATGATGATGTATAATCAATCTACAGGAAAGTCCCCAGGAATAGATGGTATTCCTGTAGGAGTTTGGAAGCTAGGATGGAAAAAAACTGATAAAGATCTGGAAAGTTTTGTTTAATGGTATTTTAAGAGGTGGAGAAGTATCAACATCCTGGAAGAAAACAGTGATAGCTGTAATACCGAAAGAGGGTAAAGATCCATCAGACCCAGCTTCATACAGGCCATTTAAATTCTAAACCATGATTATTTATTTTTATTTGTTTATCAGGAAAGTCCAACTTGGAATGAAGCCAATTTTTAGCAGAGGCTCGGGGAAAAATGCTTTAGACACATGTCTTTGTAACGTGGGAGGAAACCACAGTACCTAGAGAAAACTCACACAAATGCAGGGAGGACATGCAGTCCCCACACAGAAGGCAGTCCAGCTGAGAATCAAACCAGAGAACTTCTTGCTGTGAGGTGACAACACTACTGCTGCACCATTGTGATGTTATAAATTGTCTATATAATGGCTAAAAAAATGGCAAAAGCGATGCCAAAATTGATAGATATGGATCTATGCAGTTTTGTGAAGGGGAGGCAAACATTCAGCAACATTAACAGAACACTGATGGTCCAGAGGGAAGCAGAAGGTAAGAAAAAAACACTGTTGCTCATGGGGCTTGATGCAGAGAAAGCATTTGACAGAGTAGGTTGGGACTTCATGAGCAGGGCAATGGAAGCATTTGCATTCCCTGATGAAATTCTAAGGTTGATTAGGAGGATATATGAGAGATCATATGTGAAAATTAAAGTGGGTGGGTTTCTCTCTGATAATCTCTGCTTGAGCAGAGGAACCGGGCAGGGGTGTCCTCTTTCCATTTGTTATTTGCATTATATTTAGGACCACTGGCAAAGAAAATAAGGGACACAGAAATTAAAGGATATAACTGGTATGGTAGTTAAGAAAAGCTGGCTCTAATTGCAGATGATGTTATTTTATACCTGATAAAACCAAAAAAGGACATTACATTGTTGTGGAACATTTTGAGACAGTTTCAAATCTTTTCAGGATACAAAATGAATGAAGCTAAAACAAAGACAGTAGCAGTAAATTATATATCAACACACCAATTGGTTCAGCAATATCCATATTTATGGGAACATAATAAAAATAAGTATTTAGGAGTATTGATTAAAAATGATTCCGGTGTGGCAGCTAAGGGTATGGAGAAAGAGACTAAACAAAAGGTAGTACAAAAACTGAGAAATTGGAAGCTCTGTTGTATGGATATGGATAGTAAGATACAAGCAGTTAAAATGTTTATAGTCCCTTTAATCTTCTACACAGGTCAGGCAAATTTTCATCACCCAAAAGGAGAACTTGTGGATAGCACATAATAAACAGCTGAAGGATTTTATCTGCGAGGGGAAGATGGCAAGGGTCAAGTGGGATAAGTTCATTCTTCCAATAGAACAAAGTGGATTGGGATTACCCAATTTGAAGGGGTATTTCAGAGCTACACAGTTAAGGGTCCTATACATAGCACAAGCAGAAACCTATAATTCAAAGTGGAAAGTGATGATGATGAAAGAGGGGGGAAACTGAAGAAACAAGGAGAGATTGGGATTTTAGATGTAGACCTTTAAGGAGAATAACAATAATCATAAAGAATATTACATTCATAAAGTAGCAGAAAGTATTCTAAGAACTAAGCCAACACAGTAATGGACAATGGAGATTCTGCCAATAGAGATGACTGCAATTAGGGATACAGACAATAGGCAAGAGGGAACTGGAATTTATTGGAAAAAAATGACAAAGGAGCCAAGGTATTGGGGCAAAAAGATGCGAGAGAAATATAATAGAATGGGACGGTACAAAGAATTTATTTGGACTGCAGGTCAGAGATTGCCTTCTCTATCAAGGATTGATATCAGAGTATCAACAAAGAGAAAGAAATAGGAGGGGTCCTAAACAAAAGACAAGCACTGGTAAAGTTTTTAGTTGAATCTAAAGCAGAAACTGCTGTTAAAAAGGAATAATTAGTAGAGCATATGAAATATTGCTTATAGGCATCAATGAGAGGAGGTTAGAAAGGATTGGGGAGAGAGATTGGATAAGCAATTCACAAAAAGAAAATGGGAGGATATATGTTTGTCTCCCAAATATGCAACAAAATCTAGAAGATTATGGATTTTTGCTTGGAAATGTTTACATAGTGACTTTTATACATCAAGTACACTTCAGATAAGTTTTCCTCATGTAGACAGCAAGTGTTGTAAGTGTGATGGGGAAGAAAGGGGTAATTGGGAACATATTTTCTGGGAATGCAATGAGTTGTTAGAGTTTAAAGATTCCCTGCAGACAACTCTATAAGAGATACTGGGTGAGCAAATTGGTGTAACTAGGGAAATTATTTTTCTGAACTATGATACAGAATCAAAATTACCTAGACATAGTAAACCACTGCTGAGTCTAACTATGGTGGCTGCCAAAAAAAACAATTACTAGAAAATGGAAATCAAAGTCTAAATCAATTGTACTAGAAGTAGTAAATATAGTAACAAAGATAAAACAACTGGAATTGGGATTTTAAGAAAAGGGTAGTAGAAAATTACATAGGAAAAATGGGAATTGTGGGAACAATACATACAGGGGAGGAATGAGGTTTAAAAGATGGCACAATTTGAATGAGTTATGTAATGTTTGACTGACAATGATTGGGTAGATTATAAGTGACATATAATGTTTGCAACCAAATTGATGTCAGTATGGTTTGTGATGTAAAATGCTTGAGCTAACATTATGTCAATATGGTTTATCTTCATTTATATAAATGTATGATGGCCTACGTCATAAGTGATGATTTAAAAAATATGTTTTTTGTTTAAAAAAAAAAGCCCAGATTTTGGCTCATATTTTTAGTCTGCTTCTCATAAAATTTGTGTCTTTCTGGCAAATCACTGAGGACTGAAGTCACTAAATGATGACAACACACTCGGGTTTCAGACTTCATATCTTTCAGAAAATGCATGATAATGCTATTGTAAAACCTGTTAATCTGATGTTGTCATTTTCATTTGTTCCTCAATGAATGGGGTCTCAGATCCAACATCAGATCCAGCTCGGCCACATTTCTTCAAGATTCTTGTATCTTACGCTGGAGCTCCTCCCCTTACCATAATGCCTCTAACTGCTGTATTACCCCAGATAGCTTTTGCTGCTCTTATGGTTCAGATATGGATTGTGCTGTCTTGAGGTTAGGGTTTATTACTACATGAACTTTTATGAGTAAAAGTAGATCTTAATTAAGTTTCTTCTATTATTATCTGCTTTCTATATTTTTCTATATCCCTATCTTCCCTTTACCTTTCTTCTGATTGGTCTTTCTACTCATTCATTATCTTGGTATTTCTAGTTACCATTGTTGGCAATCCCTGTTTCTTTCTTACCCATTTTCTTAGGGTATTACTATTACCATTGTTGACAATTTCCTACCTTTATAATCTTCTTTAAAATAAGAAAAAGGGAAAAAGATAAAAAGAGCTCTTGCATTCAACACTTTCCCCTTTTCTTTCTTCTTCTTTCAACATGGCTTAAAAACCAACAGGTTTTAAGAAGTGCACTTCTTGTGGGCATAAGATACCCAACTGTGATAACCACACAGAGTGCATCTATTGCTTAGGTGCAGGCCATTTTGATACCACTTGTCAAATCTACGTGGGGTTCAACCCCAGGGCCCTAAGCAATACACAAAACAAATTCGTTTTGAAAGGTTTGCTTCCAGCTTCAGCTCCTTTTTCTTTGACTTCAGTTTCAAGGGCTCAACCCCCCCCCCCACCAAGAAATCTAAAATAACTTTGGAGCCCAGGGAGCACAGTCTTCTAAACCTCTTCCTGCATCGGAGTCACCATCAGATATTTCTAACCATTCAGATCTGACCTCCTCAGATCTGACATTTATTATGTTAAAATGTTCTCACTCTCAAAACCCTCACTTTTCTCCAGAGATGGTCTCCCCTAGGTTCTGATCTCCCACCAAGAAAATCATCTCAACCACCATTTAGGTCTTCTTCTATTAGATCCTCCCGAAGTCTATCTGAGGCAGATGTGGCTAGATGATGAGGAAATTCCTCAGAGCTCATATCCATGTGGAGTTCTTACCATCTCCATCTCCCATCACAAGCATGAACCTTTAGCCTGTTTCCCATCCCATTGTATCTCCTTCTCTGATCTGACCACTGATTTCTGAGCCCTCAAATACAAGAACCCCGAGAGTCAAAGCATCGGATCTGAAGATAGTCTCTTCTTCAACTCCAGCAGTATCCTTGCCTTGTTTAGAACTGACTCCCATTGAGCAGGACAAGTCTTGGAGCTGAATCATCGGTGCCAGATCCAGCAAGATACTGTTGACTCCAAGAATTTCAGAGCCTTCACTTCACCTTGGAGTCTTGACTCTGAGCAGCTTGGGTCCAACTGCTCCATCATGATTGGAGTCTGGGCAGAACTGGGGCTTACCAGCACCTGGAGTTTTAGCTCTAGTGAGGTTGGCTTCAGCTTCTTCTGGTACTTCTGTTTTTGAAGTGGTGGAGAGTTTTCTCCAACCCGAGAAGTTTTTTGACTCTCCCTTCTTTGGATCCTACCACCATTCCTACTTTGGACCAGGCTGCTGAGCCTCATACTCCTTTTCCACAATGACAGCTAGCTCGTTTCAGATTCCAGGCAGTTTCTGCTCAGGAACTTCTCATTTATTCCGAAACCTGTCCAGATTATCTCAATGAAGAGGTTCCTCAGAAGAAAGTGTGCAAAAGGAGGCACTTACATTCCCTTCAGGAATCTTTAACCAAAGACATTGACTTCAGTGAAGGGGAAGGGTCCTCCAGATCTCCACCAAAAGACATCTCCTTCAAAGATACCCTAGAGAAACTTAGCCAAAAGGGTTTATGGTCTTCCAATCCCCTTCTCAGGAAAAGTCTGTGTTCCTAAAAGCCTTTGCGTCTGGCCCATCTACATCTTGGGTTTTCCCTCTGGCAGATGAGTTTATTGATCTTGTGTCCCATCAGATATGGAAGACACTATATATGGTAGAACCAATTCCACATCACCTGGACAATATTTTTGCTCCACCCAAAGACAGAACGTTTTGGAGTAAGAGAGTTCCTGTTGATGACATGGCTGTAATGGCAGCCACTAAAAAGGAGCTGGCTGAACAAAGCTCCTCTGTTCATCCTCCTAATAGAGAGTCTAGGGCGATGGGCAGATTTGGAAAGCATGTTCATGTTTCAGCAACCTTTGCCTTATGGTCACTCAATTATTTGGCACATTTTACCAGATTACAGAGAGACTTTATTAAGGAATTTTCTAAGTCTAGTCTCAGGTCCATGTCAGTGGGGGAAAATAATCAGTTTCTTAACAGCTGGCCACCCTTCAATGCATCCATAAGGTTAATCTCTTATGGAGCTTAAGGTTTCTAATGGGTGGTGGGTTCAGGCATAGCCATCAGGAGACATGCTTGGATGCGCTTGTGTGATTCTGTGGAGCCCTTTAAGTCTTCTTTCATCAATGCTTCCTTTGATGGATTTACTTTGTTTAGACCCACAGTAAAATTTATTTTATTTTACATTTGTTGACCGGGAAAGTCCGACTGGACACAAGTCCTTTTCAATGGAGGCCCAGGGAGAAAAGCTCCAGTTACATCAGAGATTAATAAATCAACATAAGACAAGGATTACACATACATATTTAAGAACAAAACATAACAGAATTAAGCAGTTGTTATTCATTGATCTGTGTCTCAGTAGAAATAATCAGAATAGTACAATATTACAGAGTGTTCATAATTATCATTTGGAAGTGGGAGAGGAGATGTGGAAGAATAGTGAAGCTAGAGAAGAGAGTTGAACAAGAATAAGAGAAGTGTAAAGAATGACTATGAGGGTGGAACTTTGACTAGGGGTGAGACAGGATAGGATGGGGTAGGATTAGCCTGGGGTGTCACAGTGGCAAGCCCAGTTAGTTTGTAGATGTGTTTTTAGAGATTTCTTGAAGTGAGATAAGGATGCTGCAGCTGTTATGTTAGTGGGCAGAGAGTTCCATTTTTTAGCAATATAGTTAGAATAGAGGGAGGCCCAAGCAGAGTTATTGGATTTAGTAACCTGAATAAGTGGTTTGTTGTTGGAGCACAGAACCCAAGTATTAGTGTGAGAGTGTATTAGGTTTTGTAATGTAGGGTTTTTTTCAGGGTGGTAGAGTATCTTATAAGTTAGTATGAGCTGGTTGTAGAGAAGGAGATGGGGGAGTTCAAGGCAGTTAAGTTGTTTAAGGGCTGAGCAGTGGTGAGTTTGGTAAGGACTGTTGGTGGTGAATACTTTCCCATACTGTGCAAGATGGAAAGACTGGGTTCCTATTACTTTGTTGAAACTATAAAACTTCGAACACTACAAGATTGAAATTGTATGTTCGAAGTTTTATACTTTCGAACAACGAAAAAAAAAAATAAAAAACAACAAACAGAAAGTAACTATTGTAAGCAGGGGGGCAAGCATCCCTGCACCCCCCACGTGGGGGGCTACACCTCCCACTCTTTAAATATACCAACTCCAAGATCACACTACAGTGTGGTAAAGGGAAATCTTTGCTTTCCGCACTGTATTGTGATCTCGGAGTTGGATGGATGATTTTATGCATCTGAAGAAGTATGTGTAGACAAAAACGTACTTGTGGATTTAATCATTTATGTTTTCTTCCTAATGATGTGCTGACTCTGAATAAACCTGTGTGCTGCATTTCATTGGGCTATTTGTGCTGAGTTTTACTGTTTTGGTTTTATTATACAGCACTTGCTTCCATTTGCAGCTGTCGAAGTTTAAAAGCTGCTAGACAAAAGGTTCATCCAAAAGGTCCCACTAGAACAGAGAGGATTCAAAACTTACTCAAGGTTCCTTTTAGTGCCAAAGAAAACAAGAGACTTAAAGTCCATTTTGGATCTCAGCAATCTAAATCAGTTTGTGAAGAACTCCAAGTTCCGGATGGTCATGGTTCAATCTAATCTGCCTCTTCTGCAGAAAGATGATTGGATGTGCTCCTCAGATTTCCAAGATGCGTACTATCACATCAAGATGAACAGGCACTCCTGGAAATATCTGCACTTTTGGCTGGGAGCCAGTCAATACCAGTTCAGAGCCCTGCCCTTTGGGCTCACCACAGCCCCCAAAGATGATCATCAAATGTATACAGTGGTAGCAGCTCATCTCAGACTGCTTGGATTCAGAGTGTTTCCTTAGCTATATGACTGGCTCCTCACTGCCCCAATCAGGCATCTCCTGGAAAAAGCTAGGGACTACTTACTCCAGTTGTGCCATCCTTTGGGGATCACAGTCAATTATTCCAAGTTCCACCTTCAGCTGGTTAAAGTCCTGGAGTTTATAGGAGTTTACCTGGACACATCCAGTCAGTTGGTCTTTCTTCCTACAAACAGAATACAGACCTTAAAATTGCATGTCAAGTCAGATTCTTTCGTATCATACTCCCCCAGCAAAGTTGGTTCTTCAAGCCTTAGAGTCAATGGCTGTGGTGATTGCTTCCAACTGCTCATTTCCACATGTGGATTCTTCAGTGGATTCTAGCAATTCAATGGTGCATTCTTCAACAGCCTTTGAACATCCTATACAACTTTTGTGGGTTTGAAAACACTCTCTAGTTTGGTGGATTCAGTCCATCGAAGTTTGTCACGGATGTAATTTTGTACTTCCACCCTCAATGGCCACACTCACCACTGATGCTTCCCTTTTGGGGTGGGGGGACATTTCTTGGGATGGACTGTTCAAAACATGTGGTCCCCAAAAGAGACCAATTTGTATATCAACATTTTAGAGATAAGAGCAGTCCTTTTAGTCTTGTAGGCTGTTCAGAGCTCTATCCCTCTAAAGCCAATTGCTATACAAATGGACAACATATCAGTGGTCGCGTACATCAACATAGAGGGGGAACCAGGTCCTACCCTCCTACCCCCTTTGCTGAGAAGCAATGGGAATGTGGCAGTGGGAGATCTCCTCTAACCTATCCTCTAGCAAAGCATATTCTGGAGAAATCCAGCGTTCTAGCTGACAAGCTCAGCAGGACTATTCTGATGCTTCATGAGTAGTCTCTCAGCCAAACGGTGGCAGACTGAATCTTCCATCTATGGAGACAACCTTGCTGTGACCTCTTTGTCTCTCCCCTCAACAATAAGTGCAGCATGTTCTTTGACCTAATTCCTCCTTGAGGGAGTCACTGAGAGATACTCTAGTACACATTTGGCCCTCTGGCCACCTGTACACTTACCCCAGCCACTAATTCCCAATTTTTTTCAAAAAACACTTTATTGAAGAGCAAGGTTATCCTCATTACCCGCTATTGGTCTCAGCAAGTTTGATTCACCTTTTTGTGGTCTCACTTTTTACGTCCTTCTTGGACACTGGACCCCAGTCCAGATCTGATATCTCATCCCACAGGAATGGTTCACCCAGGCATTTCAGGCATCACATTGATCATATGGCTTCTCCAATTCCAGTGATGACTGGACAGCCCAGGCTTTCTTCCCCAATTTGTCAGGTTTTGATGTCATCCCAGAAAAATATATAAGAGTAAATGAAAAAGATTTTCTTATTGGGAGCATCAAAGAGAATTAGATCCCTTTACTGCTTCTGTTCCTGCTGTTTTAGATTTTCTTGATTCAGTTTTTCAAGGAGGTGCTAGTTTTTCAACCATCAAAGTCCAGCCATCTCTAATTATCATAATGGAGATACTGCTGTCCCTCTAGCTTCATCCAGGTTATGCAAAGCTTTCCTTAAGGGCACCTTCTTACTTAGACCCCTGGTTAAAGACCCTACTCCACCATAGGACCTTACACTTATGTTGTAGAGCTTGGCTCAGCCTTCTTTTGAACCCTCAGCAAAGTCTGATCTCAAATTTCTGTCTTGGAAGACAACTCTTCTAGTGGCTATAACTTCAGCTAGGTGAGTTTCTGAACTCCAAGTACTCTTCAAAACCATCTTACTAGATTTTCCATAAAGATCAAGTCACCTTATGTACCAATCCATCTTTTCTACTGACAGAAGCCTCTGAGGCAAACATCAATCAAGTAATCAACTTGCCCATCTTCTTTCCAAAATTTTCCAGTAAAGGAGAGTACATACTTCACCTTTTGGATGTACGTAGACAGCTTTGTTTTTATCTTCCTAGAATGAAGAATTATAGGAAGACTGACCAACTGTTCATTTCCTTTGCCCATAACAAATTGGGGAAACCATTATCTAAAGTCATTTTAGCAAAATGATAAACAGACTGTGTCTCATATGTTTATTTTCTATGAGGCCTGACATTACTGAGACCTCCTAAAGGTCTTTCCACTAGAGGTATGTCTATATCATCTGCATTTTGGGCTAGAACCTTTATTGATAACATTTGTCCTGCAGCCACTTCGTCGAATGGCCATACTTTTATTGCTCATTACAAATTAAACCTCATTTCCAGACGTAAGACTGCCTTTGGTTCTGCAGTACTCCAGAATATCCTTCCATGAGGGCCACCAAAGTTTATTATAGCTGGGGACTGTGTCCGATTTGTTGAGGAATGAATGAAAATGACAACATCAGATATAAAAGTTGTGTACTCACTATAACTGTTGATCTCTTGTTTATTTTCATTCTTCCTTAACCTCCAACCCTCCTGCCCTCTTTCTTTCAACTTTGGGAGTGATCTAATAGAAACATTGGGACCACTGTTCCTGTTTGATCCCCTCTTCTGTCCTTTCTTCTGTAAGTTATAATCAACCCTTTTAATGATTGAGCAGCAAACTCGATCTGAAGCAGTACAGCAGTTAGGGCATTATGGGTAAGGTGAGGAGCTTGAAAGTCAGATCCAAGTGTCTGGAAGAAATGTGGCCAAGCCAGATCCAAGGTCAGTTCTGGGACCTCATTTGTTGAGGATGAATGAAAATGAACAACACAGATGCACAGTTATGGTGAATACATAATGTTTATTTCTATCAACTTTATAAGTAATGAGTAATATTTAAAATCTGTCCTTGATTTTGGGCCTTTGTTCCACCTTTATGTTGTTTGGCTTTGTCTAGAATTCTTGCACACTTGCAGTGTAGGGGCATATACATCTTAAAGTTGGTACTCAGTTTCAAAACTCCTGATTATGCCCTTGCCTCCTCGCATCTCTGCAATCCATATCCTTCAGGCCTTTCAAACTGGTCTTGTTTTTTTTTTTTTTTATTCTTGCTCTCATCCTACATTTGCACCCTTATGTAATGTAGGGGTTGTAAGGCTTTATGTCCTAACAGATTATGCATTGCTTAATATCGTCTTATCAACTTTAATCCCAGACTCCTTCTAAATATGTAACCCAAATTACACTGTTTACTTTCCTCCTGCTCCTCCAGCCATATCTAAATAATGTATGCAATGGTTTAATCTGCATAATCACAAGTTTATATATGATAATGGTTTTAAAGGAATTTGGATTTTTTTATCTTTGGGTAGCTATTTCTTGTTGGATATCCAAACAACATGGGGTGTATGCATACTTTACTTGTTTATACAGTGTTTAAATGGTATTTGTTTCTTTCTGAATATATCATTATTTACTTTATATTCATTAAATGTCTTAGCTTCATTTCATCTGTAAACATTCCCAAGGAATCCTTTATGTATCAGTGTACTAATCTTTATTAACAGAATGTTATCCCAACTCATCCTGTATGCATGTTATTCTGCACTATTGTGTGCAGCCCCACTCTGTCTCATTTGTATTAACTGATTGTATAACAATTAAATGAAGATGAATTCTTTGACATTTTATAACAGGACATTCAAATGATTGAGAAAAGCTGTTACTAATGTTAGAGATAACATTTTCTTGACTAAGGTTGCCATTACTGGGAATTGGATTTTTCTGTATCTGCAGTGACCTTGGAGTTAAGGGTATACAGGTGAAGCTCCCCCAGAGGAATGTAGACAGCTTGTTTTTACAAAAATAAGAAATGCTTCTGCTCATTTTTTTTCATTAGTTCATACCCAGCTGTTACTGCTGCATACGTTGGTAGATAAGTGTTAAACTAGTTAATCAAAAGTCATGTATTCATATTCAGTACTTCCAAGTTTTTATTATAGTTTAAAACTAGATAGAACATTTCTGACATATATCTAGTGCCTCTAAAACTCATGTTATTCACACCAAGCAGCAATTATTTATCTCCCAACATTAGTTTAAAAATATTATCCCACAATGACCTCTCCAGGGAAGTTGTCAGCTTAGTAAAGCTATTTGGTGCTAGTCTTGATTAAGAGCCGAATTTTGGATTCTGTGTCAAACCAGCTGTACTATGTATTACCAGAAACTCAGGCTTCTTTATAGAACAAATCATTTTATTACTGTGGTATTACCTGACTATCATATTTAGCATTTTATGCTACTGCAGCTGTGGTATCAGCCAATCAACATGTTTTCCAAATTCCATCACTGAGAATTTATTTATATGCTGTTTCGTGTGTTGATGTTTATTTCCTCCGCTGCAGTAACCTGTGGGTTGCATCTTGCCAAGGACACAATCACCCAGTTTCAAAAAGCTTTGGCTCCATCTCACTGATGCACTGTGACTGCTGATTGGAGAGCCCTAAGGAGGGAAAATCTTCAGTACTTTCTTGCTGCCTCATGAAGAAGCAGTTTAGAAACTCCACAAGAGCAGCAGCTGCCACTTCAGCTCCTTCTCTGGCAGATCTAAGTCCCATTTGGGGAACCCTAACAGAAAATAAATTTATTTATTTACGTGTGTGTGTGTGTGTTTATTTAAAAAAAAAGTGTTTATTCTTTGTTTGTATTTTTTTTTGTTGTTGTTTGTTTACTTTTATTAGCTCTAGAGTGGTTCTGGTCCTTTTAAGAAACCCAGTATTTCTTAACTACTGTTTGGCTCCTGTGACCACTCTATTTAGCCTCGGCTAGTTTGGGGGCTTATTTGATAAAGGAATATATTACTTATGCAGACTTTATTTATTTATTTATTTATTTATTTTTAAGTTTAAGTGTGGGGCAGTGTTTTACTTGAACGGATACAATGACAGACATTCAATTCTAATGCATAATCTTCAGTGCCTGTTAGACAGGTCAGTAAAAAAAAAAATCTTGAGGTAGACAGATCTGATGAATATGTTATAAACAGAGACAAGACTTTGTATCCTACAAACTCTTGAGCCCAGTTCTATGATACGGAGGAAAACTGATTCTCACAATCACCTTGGGAGGTGATTTCTTTTCTAAAATTATTAGCAGAATGAATAAGGTATCCTTTTGGAACTTATGGATGCTCCCACTGAATTGAGGAGATTTTTTTCTAATATGCTGTGTGTGGATTTGTCTCATTCTATGCATTTTTCCTCCTCCAGTGCCAGCCTTTGAGGAGGTATATAGCACACTGTTCGTTTCAACCCTATATAGTCCCCATAAAACAGGTGATAGGCTACTGTTACTTTCAAGCCTTACCCTTTGGATATATAGCAGAAGGTTTGGAGACAAATTTTTGAAATGTCTCTAGTCACAAAACATGCCTTAAAGTTTTGTATAATTGTACACAGGCTAGGTCTTGGACCTCTGCTTCTGTTTTTGTTTGAGGAGGTGTATCAGCATATATCAGAACTTTTGCAGGTAAAATAAAGTCTGAATTTTGATTTAATGAAAAAGTAGTATCAGGTCCACAAACAATTAGAAGATAGAGGGAAAATGATTTATGGAATTTCTAACTTTGTTCAGGTCCCCTGTCAAATCTTCCAAATCCTCTTTCATGTTTAAGAAACAGCTAGGGATGGCAGATAGGAACAATAATTATCTGGAACCTTTTCAGTAAAATGACAGTTTACAAATTTAGGATGGCTAAGCTAGCATGTCTCATTTTTTCATCTTTACTTCCTGCTTTGTCTCTTAAAACCTGTCCAACTCCAAACAACTGGCTCTCTTCATTCCACTTTGGCAACAGATTGTCACAGGTTCACAGGAGTTAAAGTTAGTCCAGGAGGGAAACAACTGGCACTGAATACAAAAACCTCCTTTCAAGGGAATTCCTCCCCACCCTTCAAACCAAACATAGTTTTCCTCAGGTTCTTCAGCTTTGTTTACCCTAGGAGACATAGAACCAGTCTAGCTTTTCAAAGGGTAAAGGCTTGTATTCCACAATGTTTTTGGAATCAAAGACGAGCCATCTTGGAGAACAGTTTTAAATCTTCCTTCCTATTTCTCTCTGGGGAAGTTACAATATTCTATATATTGATTCTTCAGAGAATTTCCCCTTTTATTTTCCAGAGAAGCTTTATAGTAACCTGAGACCTATGAGATCTCTTTGTCTGGGTTGTACATCGAGTCTGTTTATAATGTTATCCTTGTTTTTTCACATACCTATCTTGGACTTGGTAGAATGGAACTGTTCTGGTGCAGACTAAAAATATAAGCTATTATGAGTCTGCCCTTGTTTTCCTCAACCTCTGGATTAATCTGTATTGAAGAACACCTCAGCATACCTCTCAACCTGGAAAAATCAAAAATCTGGACAAGGCCCCTGAAAAATAGGTACAAATCTGTACGCTGATTAACATAACATTTGCATACATAATTATGTAACCCCATCCACTCCGGTGGAATTGTGGGATACCAACTTTCAAACACAAACTGAAGAACAGACAACCAAAATATGGCACCAGAGTCCCCTGCAGCCATTCCAATGTCCCATTACCTGGCTATATTGCCCCATTTACCATAAACACTAATATGTGCATACTGCTTTACTTCTACAATAATTATTTGGATTTTATTTTTACAATTTACAGCACAATGCACAAACAAAGAAACACTAATAGACATCTGCTAAACCAAGTAATACTGTCTCACAATAAAAATAGACTTGGCATTAAAACTTCTGTGCCCCTGAAACTCCTCACATTCATTGAAACAGCATTGAGACCCACACTATATCCAAAGAAAATGCACCTAAGTAGTAATTAGTAGCTGTGTCTGTTCATCTAAGTAGTAATTAGTAGCTGTGTCTGTCCACCTAAGTAGTAATTAGTAGCTGTGTCTGTTCACCTAAGTAAAATTAGTAGCTGTGTCTTTCCACTGAAGTAGTAGTCAGTAGATGGATGTGCCTGTTGGTCTTCACTGCGTCTCCTTCACAAAATACTATGTGGATCAATCACATGGGAACAAAAGTTACTCAGAAACAACAGTAGAGTATCAAACAAATAACTTCACATATTAGGTATAAAGGGACAAAATGTATGCTTCATTTCTTACTCAAAGCTTACTTCAATAAATAAACATTAGCAGAAAATGTCAATGAGATAAATGATAGGGGATGAAAAGCATGTAGAAAATTGTTTGAATATCTCTGCTAGGTAGAACAATGATTAATACCATATTACATCATGTGATCATATGATTTTATATATATATATATATATATATATATATATATATATATATATATATAAAACGTTCCATTTGTTAATCAAGTAAGCTTATTGGACAAAGTGCCCCTTTTTTCAGTGGTAACCCAGGAGCAATGAGCAATGTCTGGTTAAGTGACTTGTTCAGTCACAAAGTAGGCAAAGGTAGTTGGAAGGAATCAAGTACCCTGTACCCTTAACTACAGGAGGCAGCTCATTTACACTGTACCTTAACTACAGGAGGCATCTCATTAACATCTCAAAATGCTTAATCCTCTGTTCTAACTACCAGACCGTGTAAAATGATGAAACCAGATGTCATTTAAGGCTTATAGGGAATGCATTCAATAACCCAACCTATAATGTTTCCTTCAGTTCCTAAAATCAGTATCTCCTAGCTGTTCTTTGAGCAGTAAAATCAGTTCTACAGCTCGGAAAGATGGCTTCTCATCAGTATAAGGACCATATTATTAGCATGTACTCTAATTATTGCATTCATTGTCCTTGGATCTATCACTGGCAAGAACAACAAAGTTGAATGTGTTCACTATGTCAATCCCCATTAGCTGTATATCTTACAAAGCTGGCTCAGCCCAATGACATTCCCTTGGGTGCAGCACTAAATACTCCTCTGTCATGTTTGTAAATGTGGACCCTGTTAGTTCTGAAGCATATTTTGTAATGGACAGTCTGCAAAATTAAGTTAGATGTGGTTGCAACGTAGGAGCAGCATCATGGCCGACTGTTCTGATATTTGTCCCCATTACCTGCAAAGTACTTCTCCTAACATCTTCTTGTGAAATGAGCTCTCACTTAAGTGATGAGATGTAATATGCAAGTATTTGCTTTACCTGGCTTTCATATAAACTCTGATTGGTTGGTTTGCAAGCATTGTGCTGTGGGACACCTTTCGTCTAATTATTCCTTTAGTCAAAATATTAAAGCTAGGAAAGTGCAGCCCCCCCCCCCCCATCAAAAAGTAAAACTACCATGCAGGGATCAAAATTATTCTCAAAGAAGCAGTCAAAACAAAGCTTTACCATAGTTCATCCCCACTTCAAAGCAACTATAGGAGAAAGAGCTTTATTGCCACTGGGAATCACATCCAAATGAGTTAAAAAACAACCAACCTCAATCAAGCCTTGCTCATGTGCTTTTGTGACAATGCTTATCCAACCTTCGCTTTTAACTCTTATTTGTTACTGTCTCTGGCTAATAACATTTGATTAGCTCATTTTAATCTTGTACATTTGCATATGATGTTCAATCATATTACATGTACAGCTTATTCTCAAATGTACTATCTGCATATTTCTTATGTACTGTAATTAACTGTACTTAGTGTTTTTTGCCTATATCTTATTTAACTTGTGCTTAGATTTTATTTCTATGCCTAGTGCTTGTCTGTTTTCTTAAGCATAACTATGTGAATTCATGAATATGTTTTGCTGTCTGAGCCTAGGTCATGGCTGAAAAGGGCCACCGGCTAAATTACCTATTAAACTACTAGTAATAAAAAAATAATAAAATGTTACTGTGTTTTTAGTTTTTTTTTTTCAAATATAACAGTCCATGGCTGAAAACAGCCTCTGAGTTTCAGTCCACTTTCCTCAAATAATATAAAGTAGCACATATGATGTTTTTGAAATGCTACTTCTGCAGAATCTGTATTTGCATTTGGTTAGATTCTCAGGAGCAAATGCCACATCATGAACTCTCTATCAGCATCTAATTTTACCATCAAAATATATTTGTACATTTGTGGCCTATAATTTTCCATTTTAATTTCTAATTTTTGAGCAGAAACTGTAAATTTACACAACCGTTTAAAGAGCTTTATTGTCTAAGAAGACGTGCTCAGCATCTACTGTTTAACTTGAGACAGCAATCCAAACCCTTCAGCCATCCATGTGCTTTACATAATAAATGGGAGCATGAGCAGCAGACTACATTAAAATATGCTAGAAACCAAACTTTTAACTTAAATGTAGAAGTTAAACTCCTTTTTATTAATACCAAAAACACAGTTTAACACATGGGCGTGCGAGTACAGGCACACACACCAGTTCAGATACCTGAACCAGCTGCTGCAGCAGTTGTTTCCTTCCTTCCCTCCATGAAGCAGCCCAGGCCAGACGATAATCCACACACAGAACTGCAGTAATTTCCTTAGTCACAGATAGTTTCCAAATTCCTTAGCTCTGCAGCAGTAGTAGTACCCTTCACACTCGCAGATCGTTTCCAGATTCCTTAGATCTGCAGCCCAGCAGTAGTACAGTACCCTTCCCGCTCATAGACCATTCAAAAAGAAGGAGGCAGCCATCCGGAAATGTAGCCGCATGTGAGCCCTTGAGCTCAATTCTGACAGGCGGATGGTGCTGATGTCATCTCGCACGCGATGACGTCAACAAAATATGGAAAAGAAAAGAAAATTTAAAAAAAGCTGGGAAAAAGTCGGAAATCAAGGGGTGCCACTCGGGAATCGTGGCACCCAATTATTTGACCCCAAAACTTGGGTAAAACCAGGTAATTCAGTACAGTTGGGAGGTATGCACCTCAGACATTCATTGGTGGGCATTTCCTATGAGAATAAAGGTGCAAGGACTGTACATTTATCATACAGACTAAAGCACATAATTTTCTAACAGCTGTACAACACCACAATGATGTAGTGTACCAATGCACAGAGAGGCACAAGCATGTATACCCTATGCAGGCTGGCTATCAGCACTTGTAAGTCAGCTCTTCATTTCTTAACCCTCCAATCACATTACATTCCATCAAAGCAAAATACGGTGGCAAACAAACTGTGCAGAACCAGGACAGACCCTCATAAATATTGTTTGAATAAAAGGGATCTTCCACATATTAATCCAGTTTTGAGGAATACCTCAAACAGATCTGCTAGCCTTCTTTCAGAACAAACAATAGATAACTTCTTCATTCCCTTACAAAGAAATTTCTTTATACACTTTACCCTTTCCACTGATATCCAGGGAAATTCTAAATTTTCAGAAGGAGTCTCCAAAAAAAAAATTATGGTGAATGTCGTTTGGCCCAGGCAATATTAGTTCTCCCTTTTTATGAAATTGGCCAAGGTTAATTACCATGAGGCTCCTCACTGTTTGCATCTACTCACCTAAGACAGGGGGAGTTTGTTACCCCCAATGTAGGACAGCTTAAATTATCTGCCTGGATTCTTATACCTTTTAGGCACCCCTTTTTTTGAGAATGTACAGAAGGTTCTAAAGCAGGTGATAAATCCTGCTACTATCAAATCTTATACTGACATTTGGAAGACTTTTCTAGTTGGTGCCTACCAAATAGCCAGGGCTATATTTGGGATTGTATCACTGGTGCTCAGATATTTCTGTAAGGTACTAACCTCTGGCCTTTGTACTACTTAGTGAAGGTATGTCTTGCGACTACTTCAGTATGTCTGTCCATAGATCCTTCTCTTTCCTCAATGTTTTCTTAGTAAAATAGTTTCTGATAGCAGTTTCTCAACTGAGATCACCTGACAAACAGGTTGCCATTTCCTGGGATTTTAACTTTCTGTTTAAGCCGTTAACAACATTTATATCTGCACCAGAACATCAGGTGTATTTAAGGTTCATTACATGGAAAACGTTTATTTTATTTGCTCTGACATCTCCATGATCAGCATCTGAGTTGCAGTTTCTCTTGGAGGGTAAATCATATTTAGTCTGTATTTGGGATAGGGTATCTGTAAGAACAAATCCCTCACTCATGTCAAAGTGATTTCAGAGTTTCTTTGAATCAAGCCATCAGTCAACCAGTGTTCTATTGTAACTCTTAGAACTATGGAGAAAAATATTACTCATACTCTGGACATGCATTAGCAGTTTGGATATTTCTTGACAAAACCAAGTCCCTTGTACTTTTTATTTCTTATGTTTGGACTAAGAAAGGACAACCTGCATCAAACAGACAATTTCTAATTGTTTGTCTCTGGCTTTTGCCTTTTGTTATACCCACTATGACAAATCAATTTTAGGCAGTATTAGGGCACACTGTCCATGGGCCTTGTCTTTTTTGATGGTATATTGGAAAAGGATGGATCCTGGAAGCATTCTGGAGACAGCTGTATGGTCCTCTGTATATACCTGCACAAGAAGGTTCATACTTTTTGATGGCATACTGGAAAATGGTGCACTCTAAAAACATTCTAGAGACAGCTGTATGGTCCTCTGTATATACCTGCACAAGAAGGTTCATACTTTTTGATGGCATATGGGAAAAGTGTGCACTCTAGAAACATTCTAGAGATAGCTATATGGTCCTCCTCTGTGTATACCTGCACATGAAAGTACATACTAAGTTTTTAGTTTTGATCCATGACTGGCTTTGCTAGGGAATTCTCTAGGGGCTCTTGGATTCATATCCTTCCTCCTCCAAAGTTGGATAAGCTATGGTATTCTACCATAAGCTACAGTAGCAAGGGGAATGAAGAACATAGTACAGTTGAGTAAGTTGCAGTAACCTTTTGAAATGTCGCACCCCACTAGAGTGAGTCCCAAAATGCAGAGACCGATTGGCCAAAAGATCGGCCTTGTTTATTCTAAGTCCAAGATGCCATTTCTCAGAATATTCCATTTTCTCCAAGGTACAGTGATCTTGGAGTTGGTATATATAAGTTTGGGGGTGAGGGGGGCTGGCCCTCCCTGCAAAAAGAAGGTTTAAGGAGAAGCGCAAAAGAGCAATTTTTGAGATTCGCTCTTTTCTGGGTTTTCAGTCTTTTTTTTCTGGGTTTTCGGCACGCAGCATTTCGAGTGCTAACATTTCAGTAGGGAACCAAAGTTGCTCTTACCCATAACAGTAGATGTTCAATTCCTCACTGCTGCAGTAACCGTACCCATCTGGGTCTACCTCAGAAGACTGAAAAACCAAAAGACTGACTCTCAAAAGCCTGAAAAATCAAAACACTGAATGATAGAATGTACCCTTTCTCCACTGTTGTGCAATCTTGGTGTTGATATATATAATTAACAGGGGGTGTGGGGGGTACAGCCCCCCCACATGAGGGGTGCAGGGGGGGCTTGACCCCTGCATTAAAAATGTGTTCAGTATTTTGAATTTTCAGTCTTTTAGGATTCAGTCTTTTGGCTTGTCAGTCTAGTGAAGTAGACCCATCCATCCATCATCCCCTAATGGTATATTATGTTGTTTCTTCTTTGGTTAGTTCAAGATGAGCGTGCTATTTCTTATCTGTTAGGCAAGAAAGTCCTAAAGATTTTTTTACTCTGACTGCTGTCCCTTCTCAGGACTATCCAATCAGCAGTCAGTGGGAGAGGGCCAGAGCTTTTGGCAGAAGCATACCTAGGGCAGGACGAGAGGGGCAACTGCCCAAGTGCAAAATGTTGGGGGGGGGGTGCAATCAGCTGATCACAATCTTTCTTTAATGCAATACTGGCTTTTAATAGCCAGTATTGCATTTGCGGTCAAATCTGAGCACTGTAGCACTCTGTAGGTGGTCTAAACTGTAACACATACTTGCTACATTGTAGCAAGCACTTTGCTACAGTTTAAAAGTAAAAAAAATAAATAAAATTAAAAAAATTCTGTTTTTTTAACTAAAACCTGAGTGCTATAATACTTTGTGTAGGCAGGGTATAAACTGTAGCAACTGTTTGCTACGTTTTAGCAACCAGTTTGCTACAGTTTAAATAGAACAAATGCTTTTTTTTAAACTAAAACATGAATGCTGTAGCTCTTCATGCAGGTAGGGTATAAACTTTAGCAAACATTTTGGGTAGTGCACAGAAACAGGACCAGAATGTATGGGGCAGGAGGGGGGTCTAGTGCATAGCAGTGGCCCAGTGCACTGGTTGAACCAGCTACATTTCTGGATTTTGGAAACTGGCTTGTTGTTGTGCTTTCAGCAAGACACAACCGATAGGCTACTGTAGCAGTGAGGAATTCAGGCATCTACTGTTATAGGTAAGTGCAATTTACACATCTGTACTTTGTCATTATACTGTGTATGCATTTTTAGTTATGAGGTTCTCCGGTTCAATCCTCAGCTGGGGTGCCTTCTGTGCGTAGTCTGCATGTCCTCCTTGTGGTCATGTGGGTTTCCTCCGGGTGCTCCGGTTTCCTCCCACATCCCAAAGACATGCTGTAGGTGGATTGGACACTCTAAATTGGCCCTAGGTGTGAGTGTGTGCATGTGTGTACCTTCTGTGGAAGGTTGAGCACCGGGCTGGCAACTCAACACCGTAAAACTCCACTGCCAATCATGAGAAGACAGGTGATCTGCTGTGGCGACCCCTAACCGGGAAAAGCCAAAAGAAGAAGAAGAAGATTGTTTCAATTTGACCTGTACTGTCAGTTTATTATATCTTCTATATATACTGTCTCTTTTCTTTTTCATCTGAAAATTTTCTATGGTCAGATGAAATGTTATGGTTAACAAATAAATGAAGACTGCTAGTTGAAGAGCTTTTATCCCAAAATGTCTACTGAGAATGGACTGTGAGCAGGAGGAACTTCCCAGTTAAGGAATAAACAAATGCGAATAAACAAACTTAGTTCTGCACTACAGTATATGGGGAAGATATCTAAGATAAAATATGAAATACTTCCTTTATTTATTTATTAAAATCCATAAGGCACAGACAGACGGGGGGGGGGGGTCGATAGTATCTGGAGCTGGATGAGCTACTGAGCCCTCATCTATTTATACTGAACAAAAATTAAAAAGAGCATTGGAAAAAGCGGTGACTGTATTACAAGACACAGAAGACTTCTTATCTGGTCTATCATCTTATTGTAGAATGAATCCAATACATCCAGGTGTGTTAATAGTAACTATGGAAATGAGGAGTCTCTTTATGGTTATAAAAATGGCTATGGAATAGAGTCAATCAGGAAATTTCTTAATATGACCAATGAATATACCACTATGGAAATTATGTAGATATGTTTTCTGCTGGAAATTTTATTAGAAAATAATGTCCTCATGTATAATGACCAATATTTTATACAAAAATAGGGAGTAGCCATAGACACCTCATGTGCCAATCCATACTCAAATATAGTTATGGCTCAATGGGAGCTAGAATTTATGTTCACTGATAGTAATGAATGGAAGAACAAACTTATATACTATAATAGATTTGTGGATGACATCTTCCTGTTATGGAATGGTGGAGAAGATGAACTATCCAGCTTTGTTGACTACCTGAGGAGGACTACATACTTTTTGGATTTTGAAGTTAACAGCTCTAAAAGTCAAATTAACTTCTTGGATGTAAGTATTTTAAGAAAAGCAGATGGGTGCTTTGAAACAAGGACATTTAGGAAAGAATGCTGGAATAATCATACTTTACATTGGTCAGGTATGCAGCCAAGACATGTATTCCCACAGCTAGTCAAAAGTAAATTCTTGAGGCAGTCTAGACTTAACACCGAAGAAAACATTTATTAAGAGAAGATGTTGGAAACGAAATATGAACTGAGTCGTAGGGGATACAAGAAAAAACAATTAAGACGTCATGACTATAGAGGTACAACAGAGAAGTACAAGAGGAAAGCCATACTACTCTGTAGATCCACAAAAAGCTAACAACCATAAGAGGAAAAGTGAAACATTGAATATGAGATGTGCACTAACATATAGTCAATATGTCAGACAATTCTGTAATATAATGAGGAAGAATTGGCAGATATTAACAGCAGATGAGTCTATAGAAAAGTGGGAGAAACACCAATTTTTTGTTATAAAAACAAGATGAATTAAAAACAACTTTTATGTAAGGATATAAATAGAAAACAGAAAAAGACTTTGATATATAGACAAGCCACCTTTAAATGTAGCTACTGTAAAGCATGCTCATATATAATGCAGAATATTTTCTTTTTTTTCCATAATCAATCTTTATTATTTTTTCTGAGTTATCATACAATATTACAGAAAACCAAGAAAACAAACAATGCCCAAATGAAACTTATAAAAACAATACTACAAAATATATACACTATATACATGAATGCTTCCATCAATTAAACAAGGTCAATATAAAAAGATAAGAACTTCTGACAGGAATATTAAAAGATCATTTGTCAATATACTAAATAATTAATGCTGAACAAAAATTTAAACATATATGTCCAGGGGTTAAAGTGGATTCGGAACATTAAGCCAACAGAATATTGAAAATTTTCTCCCATATAATGCAGAATATTTCCAACATCCTGTTAGACACAAGTCATATTACTTGGGGACATATGCTGACTGTGGGACTCAAAAATTGGTCTACATAGCATTATGCATGCAATGTACCTACTTCTACGTTGGAAAGACAAGCTGCCATTTCAGAACCAGAATTTTCTCATACCTAAAAGATATTAGAACTAGAACATCTACAAATGCACTGAGTAAACATATAATGGCTAATAATAATCATTTGTTCCTGTTTATGGCACTTCAAGTGGTGCACTATGGTGCTAGAAAAAGAAATATAAAAGAAATCACTGAATTTGAAGAGACCAAATGGATAGCAGATTTGAGGGCTGATAAAAAGCCAGGCCTAAATGAGCTTGTTTCTTTAAAGACAGTATTAAGAAGGCGTCACCTAAGAAGATGAGTTTCATTGGGCACTCCCACTATAAATGAAGTTAATGAACGAATGCTTACAAATCTGCTGAAGGCTTAAAGCTGAAAGCGTTCATCTTTTTCTTTTTCCAAAATCTCTTTATTCAGTTTTCAATAATACAAGTATTACAACAAAGACATAAATCTACAATACATACAGAAGGCATAAAAACCTAAAGAAAATATATATATATATATATATATATATATATATATATATATATATATATATATATATATATATATACACACACTAGAAGTCACTACATCAGCAAACAAAAGAGAGAAAACATCTTGAAATTAGTTGAAAGAAGAGAGATAGTATAAGGGGCATAGCATATTATGGGCTATAGGTAGAAATGTAAACCCTTGCTATAAATAGGTATATTAGAGATATATTTAGGTGTAGAGACAAGGAAGGAGATGAGCTGCTTGTATTGCAAAATCTGCTTACGAAGGTTTGTCTTAACAGGTCAGTGTGGGATCCATCTTTAATTCTTGACAATTACATCAAGTAAATATATCCAATATTTCTGATAATAATGCTTTTGTTTTGTTGTTCTATAAACTAATTTATGAGACGAGATATATTTAATAGCTAGTTTGCTAAAGTCTTCCCATGTGATTGGAGATGTGACAGTCCAATTTTTTGTGATGTAAAATTTAATAAGGGCACACATTGTGATAAGGATATGTTTTAAAATTATTGGAAGTTTATTTATGTTAGTATGCAATATAGCCATCTCCCATGACAGGGTTGTTTTTAAATACACCATCTTCTCTAATCTAGCTCTTAAAGAGCACCATAGGTTGTGTACCCTACAACAGTCCCACATAACATGAAGAATGTCAGCTGTTTGATTTGGACAGTGTGGGCATATAGGCAAAAATTTGAGATTAAACTTATTTAGTTTTGACGGGGTATAGTAGACATTGTTATTACTCATAATTTGAGTATATAACAGCTGCTTAAAGGGAATAAACTTGATTGTATTCTGAATGGCCACTCTTTTGCTTTCTTCAGTAAGTAATTGACTTTTCCCTTGCCAATAGGGTGAGAATAATATAGAATTCTGTTGTTTTATGCTCGTTACAAGTTTATATGTCCTAGAGATTGTTTTCCCTTTAGTCGCTAGATTTTTAAGTATTAGTTTAACTAAGTTAATGTCATGAAGGTCAACATTAGCTTGTGGAAATTTAGTATTTATAAGGTAATGGATTAGGCTAAGAGTGGTAGTACATTTCTTAGGGCGAATGAGTTTCAATCTTAGTTGCAATATATTAGATTTTTTCCATTTGTAAATTTCCCATATTGTAAGATCTTTTAACAGAGGGTAGTTCATTAAATTTATAGATTTATTATTTATTAATAAGTTAGGGTTTAGATGAAGCGGTTGTATAAAGGCAAGGACATTAAATAGTTGTATTGATTTGAAAAGCTTTTGAGTAGTTAGGATCATATGTTTAATCAGTGGGTGTAAGTTCTTTGTGAATAAGTCTTTTTGATTTAAATTTTACAAAGGAAGAGATTTGGTGTTATATTCAAGAGATTTAAGTTGTTCATACCAGATTTTGGTCCACTGAGGTGTCCAGGTGCTAGCATTTGGATCATGGTTTATTATCTGTACTAGCTTGTAAGCAGTAATTATACTATAATAAAGTTTGAAGTCTGGTAATCCCAATCCACCTTTATCTTTGATAAGTTTATTCTATTTAATTCTGGTAGATTTGGTATACCATAAGAATCTTGATATAGCTTTTTCTATATCTAGAAAAAATTGGGGGGGGAATATTTGAGAAGGTAGCATTTAATTGAAAGAGAATTCTTGGTAAAATATTTATCTTGACGACACTAGCTTTTGAAAGTAGAGACATATTAATATTCTTCCATCTATTAATATCATTTTCAATATTGGTCCATGTATGTAGTAGATTATTCTTTATGATTTCCTTAAAATTGGGGGTATATAGTATTCCTAGGTATTTTATCTGGTAGTTAATCTTAATCTCACTCTCAGGAAAGTAAAATTCCTTATGACCAAGAAGACTCAAGGGAAATAGATGGGATTCATTCGGATTTAATTTATAATTGGAAATTTCAGAGAACCAAGCTATTGCTTTGAGTATTTTTGGGAGATCAGTGGTGGGAAGTTGAAAATATATATTTAAATCGTCGGTAAAGCCTGAGTAAATAAGGTTTATATTAAAGATTCTGGGTATGTGTTGGAAGTTTTTTTGTGAAATAAACAGGAGCAAGAGTTCTAGATAGAAATTAAAGTGGTAGGGGGAAAGAGGGCAACCTTGCCTTGTGCCATTGGGTATGGGAATAGGGTTGGTTTTGAGATTATTTATCTGAATAGTGGTAGAAGCTTTCTGATATAGAACCTTAATTATCTTAGCCTTACTTGCGTCAGTAGCGAGAAAATACCTGGCACACTTATCTTTGTTAAGAAGTCTGATAGTGGTATCCAAGAGAAGGGTGTTGTCACATGATTGGCTATTTAGCATAAAGTCCATTTGTTCTTGGCAGATGATGGAGGGGAGTATATTTTCCAGTCTATTTGCTATAACATAAGCTAGAATCTTAAGGTCAGTATTTATCAGGGCAATTGGCCTATAGTTGGCTGGGTCTGTTGGGTCAGAGTTTGGCTTGGGGATTAGTACAGTTTTGGAATTATTAAAATAATTATCTGTTATACCATATTGTATTATATAGTTGAATACTTTTAATAGGACTTTAGAGACACCTTCCATGAATTGTTTATAGAATTCAGAGGTGTAGGCGTCAGGCCCAGGAAATTTACCTGGCTTGAGTTTGTTTATTGCAGCTTTTATTTCTTTTAGTTGCAAGGGTGTTTTTAGAAGTTTTTCCTGATCGTCTGTAATTTGTGGGAATTTTATATTATGTATAAAATTATGAAATTTGTCTGTAGAGGGAGGAAGGGGTAAATTATATAACTTATTGTAAATGGTTTCAAATGCGTCTACAGTGTCTTGGTCTTTGTGTTTCAAGACTCCTTCATATTGTATTTCTTTGATCCTCGGTGGTCCGTTTTTAATATTTATTAATCTAGCTAGGATTTTTGAAGGTGTTTGTGCCCATTCTGAGTACTGATATATTGATCTTAACTCTAACAAAGAGATATTTTCTAGATAGTGTTTATGCAATTGCTTTTGGCAGTCGGTTATTTTATCATCCAGGTCCTTTGAGTATTTATGTTGAAGTTCCAATTCAGAAGACCTGATTTGGGTCTCCAGTTTATTTTTGATGTTATTGTATTTTTTCTTAAACCATGCAGATTTTTGGATAATGATACCTCTAATAACCACCTTAGCAGTCGCCCATTGTATGTCATAGGGAATTTGAGTGGTTGAAATCTACTGCCAATCATTAGCGGACCGGAGTTCCACTGTGGAAACCCCCTAACCGGGAAAAGCCAAAAGACACAACAACATAATGTCCACATTCAGTTGAGCTAGAATACTATTAACTTCCTGTGCTACTTCTTGCATTTGAATGATTTTAGGATTTAATGTCGAATTATTGAAATAGGGGGCATTTTGTTTAGAGGTTTGAACGTTGAGGGAGAGCTTAGTTTTTGAATGATCCGATATAGATCTGGGTGATACAGCATATTTTAATCTATAAGAAAGAAAAGTTTGGGAGATTAGAAAAGCATCTATTCTGGACCAGGTTTTATGGGTGGCTGAAAAAAAAGTAAATCTTGATATTGTTTTAGCATATTGAAATTTGGTATAGGGGTCAATTAGCTCAAAGGTGTTTTGTAGTTCCTCAAGTGCTATAGTAGCACGTTGGGATTGCCTAGTTTCAGTATGCGACCTATCCCTATCTGGATTTAATAAAGCATTCCAGTCCCCTCCTATGATGTACAAATGATTTGGTTGGTTAGCTAACATATTGAAAATTTCATACATGAAAAAATGTTGATTTGAGCAGGGGCTGTAAATATTGATAAAGAGTAGGGGTTTATTTAGGGTATGATATTTACTAGTAAATGGAGCTCATCTTCCATTAGGGTCAGTTTTAGTAGAAGTTATCTCTCCTTGGAAAGATTGATTTATTATAATGGCTACCCCCCTAGATAAAGAGTTGTGACCTGCAGCAATTATTTGCTTAACCCGTTTCCTTTTCCTTTCCTTATCTCAGAGTTGGCTATTCAAGTGAGTTTCTTGCAGGAAGGTTACCTTGGACTTATTTTGATATGTGAGGTGCATGATTAAATTTATTTTTTGTAATCCAATATCCCCTTAACATTCCATGAATCTATTGATATAATTTCTATATTTCCTTTTAAAGTTATTTATTGATTGATAAGCGAAAAAGTAGTAATGTAATCTGCCGGCTATTGTGTTAACCATTAACATAAATGTGGTGACTTCTAAACTCCTATACCCTATGTAGGTGCCTAACCACCCATTCCTCTGTATTAGTGAATACGTATGTATTGGAAAGGAAAGAGGAGTTAGAGTTTGAGCTAAGGTGATATATACGGTGAGCAGAGGGATGTCAAAATTACCCACTATGTTCCAAATGAAAACAATCATCAGCTACAGACTATGCAAAGCCTGCTCCTATTATTATTGGCATTTACAGTAAGGTTGCTATCTAACCTCTTATGTTTAATATGTTAGATGTTTAAATAGATAGCGTGTACAAGCTAGGAAAAAAAAAAATGACTACAGAGAGTTGGTATCAGCGAGATCTCTTATGTTACAAATCTTGGTATTGCTAAAGATATCTTAAATTGGCCAAACAATATTTTATACAATTCTGGTTTCTACGCAATGCACCGTGGCAAAGACAAACTTTGAAGTTCCAAACAGTATATATATTCACACTGTAAAAGACTTACTTTAATCTTTAAAGCTACCACATATTTTCACATTAATATCTACCCTGGTAAGATATATATATATATATATATATATATATATATATATATATATATACAGCATCGTCTGTCAGTCATTAACAAAAAACAGTAGATAAACCTACAAGAAGTTCACAAATAGGTCCACTTAGCTGATTTTCTACTAAACGGTGTCAATTTTTCAAACGTGTGAAAGAGAAGTTGTGTTGCAATTCACTTGCAACCGTATCTCTAGTATAGAGACTTACCTATTAATAGACTTTATGTCTCAACATATTCAGTTATAACAGCCCCCCCCTTTTCCCCCTTTGCTTTTGGAGAGAAAAGAAATAGGCAAAACATGTGGCATAGATTCAATATTTACAATATTAATCATGTTGTGCCATAGTATTTGTTAATCTAGCTCTCAGCCACATCGTGTGTTTGAGAGTGACATATTGCAACCTTTGGTGAATACATGTGAAACAGTAGTAGACTTGATATTGTGGGATCCCTGAGTCATAGGCACTACTAAATACAGGTTAGCCCACATGATATTGGAACGCTGTTAAATAAATATATGAATTACTGACCTCCAAATAACATATTAGTTAAACTGTTGTATGCAAGTGCCTTGACCAAAAATACATCAACCTGTTTTTTACACATTTATCAATATAGAAAAAATAAGATTCTTTAGTTGCATTTTATTTTCACAGATTAAGGTTGCCCATTTTGCATGTATAGTTAAGTTGTAAAAGAAACCACAGTTATAGTCGTTGAGAAGTATTTAGAGCATGGCAGTATAATTGAAACCTTTTGTTCCATATGCCATTTAACTTCTCTTTTCTTCACAGGTGCAGAGACATAAGGAAAGGCACCTTTGAAACATTTAAATATGCACATACAAATGAAGAGGTCTACACCATTCATAGGTGTAAACAGAAGCTAATAAATAGTATATTTAGTTATCCTGTGTAATAGAAGGTCTTGCACAACTGCAGGGAGGAAGGCAGAGTTGCTGAAACCAGTTGCAAGTATTTTCCTTTCCTGCATTTTGTAGGCAACGGGTAACCTCTTCTAGAGCTTTCTTCCTGGTAGTTAGAGCAGTGTTGTGGCTTGAAATAGTCGATAGGTGTTACATCTGATGAGGGAAAAAATGCTGCTTTGAAAAATAGTTAGTAATTCCATCTTCGGCTTTCCTAACTCGTTATGCCATATTTTCTGTTCCCAGTGATCCATAGGGGCAGGAAACAAGTCAGCGATGACATCATCTGAGTTGAAAGGTGAAAGGACCATGAAACTTCCTGGTTTTGAAGGGGATTATAGGAAATGGAACGCCGAAACACTAAATGGACTTCGAGGCCTGCAAAATAAAATGGACGTTTTGTTCCTATAAACAAGCCAGAAACATGCAGGATATCTTGCTGACCTTCTTATTAGAGTTGTCATTGGCCTGAGAGAGGATGAATTGGGTTGCTTCAAGCTGGATTTACTTTGAAAAGACGCAGAAACATGGATTTTGCCTCCTCAGGGGTTTCAAGGGATATTTTATCATCTTTGTGATAGAAAATTAAGGTAGCAGCGTATTTCATTTGAAAATGAATCTTGTTTTCTATAAGGTAAACACAATATTTACTATGCTTTTAGCAGTTTTGCTTAATTTCAAGAGGGAGATCTTGAGTTATAGTGACTTTATGCCCTCTCCATGTAAAGTTCTTCTTAGCTTTGTATGCTGCAAGTATTAGTTGAACATGTGCTGAGTTTAATAGTCTGATATTTGCCTCGGAGATTCATTTGTTTGTGAGCGCCTTATAGCTCTGTGGGTTCTTTCTATTACTATGTCATTCAGAACGTCTTTATTGTTTAACAGAGACCTTAATATTTCTTTGATTATTGAGTTGAGTTGAGCATTTTTAAAGGTCTCAGGAATTCCTCTTATAATAAAATTATTGCGCCGGCTTCTGGCTTCAAGATCTATCATTTTTTGTTGTAGTTCTTTAATGGTGCTATTACTGGTCTGAAGCTTTTGTTTGAGTTAATTTATTTTAAGTTCATTGTCCATAGATTTAGCTTCATTCTGTTCAAGTCTAAGCATAATTTGGTCCAGACTAGAACCAAATCTGGTTAGTTTATGTGAAAAACCTTGTACTTCTGTTTGCAATGGTTGCAGTGCATTTTAAGGTCATCCAATGTTAAAGATTCCTGCTTTGATCTGAGGGCCAGCTTAGTAGTCTCTTGTTGCAATTTATTCGTTTTTTGCCTTTTGGAGGAGGTGTCTTTCTCAGGAGTAGATATCATAGACAGTTTAGTTTTCATAGTTAAAGTTTCCGTTTGATCTGGCTGATTCTCCATTTGATGTCCAAATTAGATGCCTGGTGGTAAAAAAAATGTTTTTATTCAATAAATCCTGGTCTAAGAGATGCCTTTTTTATTTTTCTTGTTTTAGGCCTGTATGTCTGGAAGAATCCATAGCATGCGGTTCAGGGTTCAGCTTCCAATAAGTACTATTTTTGTTCAAAAAAGATGATTCCAGCAAAAATAGAGATGAAAGAAGTATGTATTCATATTCTTGTCTTGATCCTTTGATGTTTAGAATATTTTCTTTGCGCGATGTGCCAGCTAAAGGTCAGATAATGATTTAAGGTTTAAGGAGCTGCACAGTTAGCGTGCTTACAGGCTGTCCATCATTTTGGAATCTGAAAGCGCTCATCTTATTATTTTATTCGTATTTTACCCTGTTTTATTCTGTTTAATAAAACATTCCACTCTGGCATCACTTTTTTGTTTTATTGTAGGATTTCTACATTTCTTGAAAGTGACGTATTGGTTTCAGTTTGTTTTTTTTGGATTTGTTAAGATTTCTGAAGAAATTCTACGTACAGTTGTTAAACTTCTTATTCTTTGTATGTCTTGGAGCTTTTCTCCTCGGGCCTCCACTGAAAATGGACTTTTTGTTCAGTCGGACTTTCCAGGTAAACAAATGTAAAATAAATAAAATAATGACATTTTTTTCTCCACGCACTGTCTTGAGGATTTTTCCAGTTAATGAACATGCATACATGAATAATGAAGTAGAATAGAATTAATAAAAATCCGTGTTCACAAAGTTAAGGCAATGTTTAGATGCATGGGTTATTCAAGGACTGAGTCCTGTTGTGGTTCAAGATTTATTTATTTATTTATTTATTTGTATTTGTTTACCAGGAAAGTCTGACTGAACACGGTTCTTTTCAGTCCTGAGAGAAAAGTTCCATTACAGAAATGTTGTGTACATCATTTGCACTGTTTCATCACTTACAGTCAGTTTCATCAATGAGCAAAGGTTTCATTACTATAATATAATAATTATAATATAATAATATCCTTGATATCAGTTACATCATTTACAAACAGTTTCAATTAAAAATAACAGTTACATGGGTTGTATATGAATACATATTTTAATAAACATTTCACCCTGGCACAGTGGAGTTCTTTGGTATGTCAGTCTTGATCAGGGTTGCCAGATTTCCACATTTTTTAGTGAAGACTAAAAAAAAAAAAAAAAAAAAGGTCTTCCATGCTAGGTCTTTAATGTGGAACATCAGAGTTCCGCATTAAACAAAAGTAGCGGGCCAATCAAAATTAAATAAACATGGAGCTACTTCTGTTTAATGTGAAACATCGCAGTTCTGCATTAAACAGAAGTAGCTCTGTTTTGCGATTTTTTGATTGGCCCGTATACCAGTATATGGGCCAATCAAAAATCGCTAAACACGGAGCTAGTTCTGTTTAATGTGGAACATCGCAGTTCCGCATTAAAAAGAAGTAGCTCTGTTTTGCGATATTTTTTATCTACTTCTGTTTAATGCGGAACTGCGATGTTCCATATTAAACACAAGAAGCTCCGTGTTTAGCAATTTTTGATTGGCCCAAATGCCGGTATATGGGCCAATCAAAAAAAAAAAAAAAAAAACAAAGCGGAGGCTGCCTGGGATTTAAACCGGCAGTGTGGGACTCGGGATCAGGCTGCTGATCTCGGGACAGTCCCGCCCAAATAAGGACATCTGGTAACCCTGGTTCTTGATACATAGCTAGGTTTGTGTGCACTGGTATACAAACAGCAGCATAAAACTTCCTTCTTAAATGGTTCCTTGTCATTAATGCCGTTGATGTCCATCCTGTTGTCATATTCCCTATTTGATGCAACAATGTATAGCAGCCTCTTGCTTGTGATAATTATTAAAATATTTTACATCTTTACATTGTCTCAAGTCCATGATGATTAGTAGTAAGTCCTACCCCCCACTCACTGTTTTCCATTACCATCCTTACATCACTACAACTTTAATATAAAACTAAATATACAGCATACTAGTGCAATACAGTCTCACAAATATAAAACAACATTGCTTTTTAAATAGTCATTTCTCAAATGTACAGAACAAACATTTAAAGCAAATCAAAATTGAAAAAGAGAGAGAGAGAGTAACTGTTAAACTGTTGAGATAAAATAAAGTAGTTCAAATGTTGTCATTATTTCCACATAGGAAAATGATGCTGCCATTATCACAGCAGAACAGAGAAATTTCAATGAGGTGAAATCAGCAAATATCACTTGAGAAACAAGCAACTTTAGGCTTAAAATATAACTTTCTACCCAAAAAGTGAAAAAAAGTCTACTTTAAATCTATTCACCAGTCTGCTTCAGCTTGGAAGCACAGCTATATTCTCAGAAATTCTCCAAAAAGTCTGTTTTAAAACATGTTAACTAGATTTTTTTTCAGCTCCAATGTTAAAAACACATCCATTCTTGGGAAAGATAAAGCAAAGGAACCCACAGATGAGAAAAATAAATGCCGCCAATAACATTAAGTAAATAAATGTCAGATTAAATGTACATGGCCATTCTGTCATTTCAATATTTTGGGTCCATACTAACCTTTTTTCCAAAAGAAATGGCATTCCACCTGGATGTTTTACTGAAAAAGAATCATCAATTAAAAACAGATACAGACAAGTGAGCTTCTGATATTCCATGTGCAGTATAACACCAATTGCTGGCCTCATTAAAAGACATACTAGGAAAAAAAGAATGTAAAATTCATTCTTTATATAATTAAAATAAATTAAAAAAATAAAGCCATGGTGTGAAACATAAGTGCAGTTACTGAATTATAAAGACGTCAATAAATGTTGGTACTGCAGACAATGCTTGAAAGCAAATGTAGTCAGGGAGATGAAACCTTAAAGCAACGTGATCATAAGCATATAAGAGAAACATCTGGCAAAGAGCATCTGCAACACATTGAATTAGTGAATCTGCTTAAAAAAGATACCCAGAACATGTCACAAATAAGCCAAGACTCACAAACTCAGTTCCAGCATTTTTTTCTTATACTTGAAAAGCTTTACAGTATTATTTCATCTGATATATTTCATCACATAGATAAAAAAAAATCAAAACTTCATTTTAAGAGGATACAAATGTATTTACTGAGGAGGCAAGCAGCCTTGTCAGTATGTGCTCACTCTGGTTGTTCAAGAAAATAAGAAATGCAGTTTAGCTTTGGATGACAGCTGTCACAACATCCTGAAGTTTTAAGATGGTTTAAGTTCTGAATTGATGATAATTTTATGAAGCTTAAACAACTTGCAATCTCAAAAGAAGAGAAAAAAAAATCTAAGTAGCAGGTACTTTGTGAGGAATTAACTTTTTTTTTTAATTTGGTACAGATTTCATGTGATTTCTGCACAACATGTAAAGGGATCAATATGAACTACTCAGGTCAAAGTAACAGAATATATGTCACGTTTTCCCTTGGGTTGCTTTAAGATCTTACAATGGCTTGAAACTGATTCTTTATTTTCTTCTTCCCCAACAATAGTACAGGCTCAAAAAAGGACTTGGGACAAAGTCACATTGCAAGAAAAAATGTCAGCCTGTAGCACAGAGGGATCAAGCTGTGACTATGGCCTAAGTGACCTGAGTTTGATTAGCAGCTCAGGATTCTGATGGAGCTAGCAGGGAGGATAGGCAAGCCTATCCAGGGAAGAATGTCTTTGCCAATAAGGGCAGATTGTTCAAGCCCTGGTGGAAGCCAGGCTCTGATAATTACAGGCTGGAAGTACAGGATGGCTATGAAGGTGAGGTTGCCATTGATCCAAGGGTGGGCACACCCTCTGAGACCATGTCTCATTTCTCCCACAGGCTAATGATGTAATGTCTGCATATTGGAGAGAGTAGGGCAAAAAGAAAAGCCTGCAGTGTATACAGGGATGACTCTGTAGACACATGTTTTACTATCTATCCAAGACAATGACCCATCTAGAGACAGTACAGGATCAGCACAGCTGTTCATGTTCCCTCCAAATTGAAGGGTGGGGGTACCAGGTTTGGGGATCGGAGCATTAGGCAGAATGTCTGTCAGCTGATAGTCAAGCTGCAGCACCACGACAAAAAAATATTTAAAAATTAAATAAATAAAAGTTTCCAGCTGGGTTGCAAGTAAATTAATGACCCCAATTTTGTGTTATCTTGGTTACAAAAATCATTTCTGCTGCTAGGACTTGGTTTTCAAGTTGTTTTTAAATGTGCATACAGGCTTTTATATATATATATATATATATATATATATATATGCTTTTAACTAAAGTTATTGACTGATACAGGGGCACTTCATATCCTTGTTTACAGAAAGAAAAGCATCTTAATGCTGTGAATTAGAAAATAAGCTAGTTAACTTAACATAATGTACAAAACAAGACTTGGAATTCCTTGTCTAGCATTCAGTACCTTGTCTAGCATTCATGGTATTGTTATTAAAACGTTGATAAAAATGACAGCATAATTGTAAAAAACATTCTATACTGTTTATTTCAGCGTTTAATGGAGCACTTTTGGATTCTTATCCTAAGTCCTTTCTAATAAAGTTATACATTATTTTAAAAAGAGGCCCGAGCTTTTTACTTTTTTCTGTTTGTTTTATGCTGCCACAATGTGCAAACTGTTTTTATTATTTTTTTTAATACATAAAAATTCCACTTCACTTCTAGGCTGTTTGACAGTTTCTAGGTAGGGCTTACTCATGGTGTTTCTGTTTGTGCATTCTTAAAAAAAAATTAAGTTTACTTAGGAAAAGCATCATTATGCTTGCAAATGTAAATGATGCCAGACTGAAAGTTAGTCCACATTGTCTTATGCATACATCTCAGGTGTCCCTGTATGAGAAACCTTTGAGTTTGGCTCAAAATTTTGTTCTGCGCCTACTAAAATAAGTTATTCTTCGCAAAAAGATGGTGGATTAGAATCAACAAGTAACAATTTTTAAATCTACAGGATTGTTTTGTTTCAGAAGTTCTGTCAGCTGTTCAGTTCAGTAACAGAATATTTAAGTGTCCTTGACTAAGGACTTCTATGTCTATTTTTGGCTTTGTCCCTGATTCTGTGGGCAAAAAGTTGAGAGCTTTGGCTTTATGACATCTCATTTGACTACTTTATATGCTGCAGGAAACAAATGCCATAAACCTGAAACCATTGCATTTCTTTTTGAAAATGACAACCATCTCAAAGAATTCCCATCTGGGTGATAGAAAAGTTACTAATCCAATTTTTATTTGAGTTTTGATTTATTTATATTATCAGATGTTATTATTCACATTGGACTCTCCTGTTTGCCTTGTAATTCTGGGAAATTATAGACCGTTCAGAGGCTATAAGGCTTTTTGCTCAGAGCATCATTAGTCATTCTGCTTTCGGCCTTTCTGGTATTTTCCACTGTCATGCTGTCTGCAGGGTGTGTATGCTAGTACAAAGTAAAATAAATACAAGTAGAAGAAACTGTTACTCTGCTTAAAGAAGCCAAATGAAAACCTGGGTGTTATAAGCAGAGACGTGACAGATGTGGGTGACAGTTTAGGGACGCAAAGAGAGCCATAGCATTGTACATCTGTCTGCATATATATTCACACATTCTGTTGTGTGCACTACTATTATTTTGCATACATAACAGCAAATGTAGCTGTAAGCTTACTTGGAACCCAAAGCTAAATATTGTATAAGCAGGACATGAGAAATATCAAACAAAAATGGATGTATTCAACTTGGTCAGTGACAGAGTTCCTACAAAGTATGTAGGAGTATTTCTTACTTATCTTTTCTATATCACAACTTGGGGCAGGGTGGTAGTAGCATCTTGGTTCAGAAATCATGTCAAAATATAAACACACACAGAAGCCAATGCTGAATACATCCATTCTATTTACTAACATGGCAGCAGCTGCATATGCAGGTAGACCAACATGACATTCAACATGCATCTTAGGCTTATAATTAACATAAATCTTAAAGTGATTCGCTGCTTTGTACATTATGACGACAGCATGAAGACTACAGATAGTAAACATTGGTTCTAACAGTCACTTTTGTAGCATTTGATGAATGCAAAACTACATGCTTTTTAAACTTTTTTATATCAGGTAGTTGCAGGAGAAGTTCCCTTTTCAGCAAGGTAGAGTGTCCTTGATCATATTAATTGAAAGTGTGTAGGAGGTGAAATACCCTACAAGACAGTTATGGAGTTTTGATCTCACAGATAAACAGTTTTCAAATTTCGCTGCAAACTTCTGCTTTTAAACTCAGGTGGGGATCAAAATCCTGTCATCGCTACTATTCTGTGTTTGGATTAGTATTTATGAAAATGGTAAAACGTTTGTTCATTGAAACCAGATTAAAAAAGTTAAACTATGTAGAACCAAAGGGTAAAAAAATGTCACATTTCAACAATTTTGCATGCATTTCTGGCTTTTGTTAGTATTGCAATCTTAAAATGCAGTAGGCGTCATCTGACAAACAAGATCCTTAATTAATGAAGTGCATCAAAACACAGGCATTTTTGGCCAACATAGTTTGTCTGACCCATGACATAGACAATATACTCATTATGACAATAGGCATGGACACGCATGGATTTTGGCAGACAAAAAAAAATGTACATCTTTCTACTTCATTTTGCTGCTTGTGCTTAGGAGTTCAGCTGCATTTAGTTTGCCGTATTTATTACTGCTTGTTGGAAGGCTCACTAAATTGATAACAGTATTCTATTGACTCGCTGCTTTATTTGTGCTGTATGTTACTGTTGTGATTTGTGAGCTACTGTTTTAAAGCAATCTACTATATTTAATTGCTATCTATTGCAATTCATTACTGTTTACTGCATTTTAAAGCATTTTATTGCTGTTTAACTGTATGTTTTTATATTGTGAGTTCTATTATTTTGACTATAAGTGATTAATCTGTGCTTCATTGTAAGTTTTTCTTACTGAGTTCTTAACCTTAAAATTGAGTAGCATAGTCTAGATACAGGTCTGCAGCATCCAGAGCTTCAGCTGCACAGTTTTTAACCCTTTTTAAAGTATTCCAGCTACAAGATTTCCCTTAGTAGCACTTGTGTTATCATCTAGTAGTACTACTCATAGACCTTCCTCCCTTTACCCTATTAGCTCTTTCAGTTTCTGACAAATATGGATGGACAATTTCCTACATTTTCTCCTGCCAGTCAGGTCGATATGGGCATCCTCAGATAGTGTAGCAGCTCCCTCATGTACACGGACAACCCTCTACTACTGCCACCTAGGAACACAATTTGTGAGAGATGCAAATAGATCAAGCACCTAGTGTCATTGCTCTCTCCCCAACAAGCCAGTATATCTGGCACTGAGAAGGTTGTCAACATGAACACCACACCTCTAGCACCACCACACCTATACAACACCCCCCACATATGTGGAGGCCCTCAACAAAAGCATACCCAAACAAAAGAGACCTCTGAGGCATAAACACACACAAACTCCACTGCCTACCACACCACACACCACTCAGAGTCCACACACCTGTGTCTCACAGCCACTAAGGCCTAAACATAAACCCAACATATTATCATAGGAGACTCCATTGTGAGATCCACAGATGTGCCCCTCACCAGGCTGGATAAGGAGAAAGTCAAGGTTAGTTGTTTGTCAGGTGCCAGAATCCACCATATCACCAATGCACTCAAGTCTCTCAACAGGTGCTGTTATGACTCTGTCATAGTCCATGTTGGAGTGAATGACTTGAGATGTACCTCCATGTACTATATGAAGAGAGACATGATCGAGGTCGCGGAGTATGTGTCCCAGGCAGGTATGTCCCTAGCCTTAAGCAGCATTGTACTGTCAACCAGAATGATGCCTCAATACAAACAGAAAATGATTGACTTTAACAACTGGCTTAGTTTCTGGTGTCATTCAAAGGGGATCCAGTACGTGACAGCCTGGGATGACATGACTGACAAGCCACGATGCTTTGCCCTGCATCTGTTTCCCTTGGGCTTCAGGCTCCTGGCAAAGGCTCTTGCCTCCCCCATAGTGCCTTTTTTAGGCAATATCATGAGGTCAAAACTACGGACATGAAAATGTCATCTAAACATAAATTAAAGGTCATGCTGCTAAACGCTAGGAGTCTAAACATGAATCTGCACTCATTACAAGCATTCTTAACCCTGGAAGAAGCTGACATTTGTGCAGTCACAGAAACCTGGTTCAAAGCTGCAGAGAGCACCCCAGCCATACCAGGTTACTCATCCTATCATTCATTCAGACCCCAAGTTGTGGGCAGCAAAACAAAAGGAGGTGGAGTTGCAATATATATAAAAGACATACACACCTCTAGGCTGGCCAAACAGTATGATGCATGGGAAATACCTCAGGTGCAGTAAACAACTGACAAGACCTCTATTCAAATCATAGATAGCTATAGTCCTCCAACTCAGACTCACGATGCCCACTCCACCTATCTGGACCTCTTCGAATCTATCAAGATTCAACCCTTTACCCTGATCCTGGGCAACCTTAACTATCCAACCATAGATTGGAAGATATACTCATGCCAAAACACAAATGCCCAGAAATTCCTTGATTTCATCAATGCAAATGCCTTGGACCAGTTGGTTGACACCCCCTCAAGAGGTGAAAATATCTTGGACTTGGTATTAACCAACATGAGTAACCACTGCAGCATCCCTACAGTGTCATCATCCCTGGTAAGATCTGACCACAAAGCAGTCACTTTCGAAGTCACTATCTCCCCTGACCCCCTCTCCCCAAGCTAGGGTAAAAAAAAAAAACACTCCAAAGCTGCGTATAACCTTTTCAGGAAAAGTAAAAACAGCTTCACAGCCCCCTCCCCTTCCACAGAAACTGGCACATATGTCCAAACACATCAAAGTATTGTATGAGCATTTATATAGTTACATGGAATCAGGAATACCAGCCAGGATGAAATCATCCTCCTCAAGGAGGATTAAACCTGTCTGGTGGACATCTACAATACATAAGCTCTTTAATAAAAGGAAAAAAATGCTGTCCAGGACCAAGAATGAGCAGGGCTGGTAAGGGAGTTTTTTGCATCCTGGGATTTTCCTCTTTTCTGCAACAGTTTCTTCCTTTTGTTGTAAAGTTTGTTTATGGCAAGGGACCACCAAATTGGCTTCCTTTTTTGGAGGAGAGCATCTTGGTTCTGTTGGGGATGGCATGATTCATGCATGAGTGGATGTGCTTGTACAGTGCCTTAGTGTAGGATTCAGCAGTCAAACTTTCAGTTCCCGTCTGCATGGGTGTCATGAAGTTTGTCACTTCTGACATGAGTAGCATGAAGTTGGCTTTAGAGACATTTTTTACAGAGGTTTCCTTACTGGGGGGTGGGGGTGGGATGTGGATGTCAAGGGCGATTAGCTTATGGTCAGACCTAACCAATGAGAGGGTGACCATAGGTGCGGAGCATCAATTTATTTCCCATGTTGGTAATGACCAGGTCTAGGATATTGGAGCCCCTGGTGGGACTATGGATTAGTTGATCCAGGGCGTTGGAATTTATGAATTCCAAGAACCATTTGGCAAAGGTGTTGGTACATGAGTAGTTTTCCCAGTTAATGGCAGGGTAGTTGAAATCACCCAGTATTAAGGTGTTTGGTTGTATCTTAATATTTTCCAGTATGTTTAGAAAGGTGTAGTGAGAATGTTGGGGCATGGTGGGGGATCTGTAGCAAGCTACACTTTGGATTGCAGTCTTACCTAGTGTTAGTTGCACCTGGAGAATTTCAGACGCATTGTGTTGGGCAACTAGCCTGGTGTTGTGAATATCCTTGGTGAATATGGACACTCCTCCATCTTTAGTGTTTCGGTCCTGATTTGGTGGCCGAAAAGTGGTAAGCGTTGTAGTCTGGTATTGCAGGGGTGTTCTCTGGAGCCTTGAACCAGGTCTCAGTTACTGCGCAGATATCGATGTTCTCCATTTTTAGGAGTGCCTCGAGAGTGTGCATTTTGAGGTTTAGACTTCTAGCATTGAGTAGCATTACCTTCAGATTTTGCATGCTTGTACCTGTTACAGTGGTGGTTTTGTCCTTTGAACTTTGCCTAAAAAAGGCACTATAGAGGTGGCAAGAGCCTTAACCAGTAACCTGAATCCCAGGAGCGACAGGTGCAGACCATCTCTGGCAAAGCATCATGGTCTGTTGATCATGTCATCCCAGGCAGACAGATACTGGATCCCCTTTGAATGACACCAGAAGCTTAGCCAATTGTTGAAGTCAATCATTTTGCCCTTATACTGTGGTATCATTCTGGGCGAAGGCAGGATGCTACTCAGGGCTAGGATCATACCTGCCTGGGTCACATGATCCAAGAGCTCTTCCATGTCTCTTTTCATGTAGTCCAGGGAGGTACATCCAAAGTCATTCACTCCAACATGGACAATGACAGAGTCATATTTGTACTTGTTGTGGAGTGACTTGAGTTCATGCGTTATGTGGTGGATCCTGGCACCCAACAGGCATCTGACTGTAATTTATCCTTGTTCAGCCTGGTGAGTGGGACATCAGTGCACTTGACTGTAGACTCACCTATGACTAAAGTGTTGGGTACGTTGTCTTGCCTTAGGGGCTGTTGTTGAGTGGCACACTGGTGCTGTGACATATGTGACACTTTGGTTGTGACTGGTGTTTGTTTGCATTTCAGCTTCGGTGGTCCTTATTGCTTGGGCAGGTTACTGTTAAGGGCCTCTACATATGTGGGTTTAGTGATGCTATGTGTGGGTGTTGGTGGTGTGGGTTTAGAAGGGCTCTGTGTTGCTTGAGGTGTAGTGCGGGTGTTAACCTTCTCCTCTTAACTGTGTAGCACAATCTTGGGTGGAGAGAGCTTTGCTTCCAGTTTGGCTATGTAAGTGCATCTCTTGCAGGTTGTAGTGTTGGTTGGTAGGAGGAGAGGGTTGTCTGTGTACATGAGGTAATTGCTGCATTGCCCCAGTATGCCCAGATTCACCAGGTGGACAGGAGAAATCATGGGAAGTTGACCCTTGGACATGCCTGGTTTGGTGCTTTTTTTTTTGTAAAGTACAAGAGCTGTTTTCCCTTACCTTAGCAAGATACTTTGCAGCACCATTAGGCACCCTATTCAGCCAAAGCCTGAGTACCAGCTTTGTCCAAGCAAAGTAGAGGACAGCTACTGTCATCCCTTTGCACAAAGGTGGAGCATCCACTAATCCAGGAAATTATAGATCCATCAGCCTAACTAGCCTGATCTTCAAGGCCATGGAGTGGATTATCATGGACCTCATTAACAAGGACATTGGCAACCTCCAGACACTTGATCCCACATTTGGTTTTGTCAAGGGGAGGTTATGCCTTTTAAATTTGTTTGACTTCTTTGAGACAGTCACCAAGGCCATAGATGAGGGGAAGACAGTGCACACCACCTACCTTGACCTGGCCAAGGCCTTCGATACTATTCCCACTCAGGTATAATAGATAAACTCAACTAGGCATCAATCCATATGTTACCAGATGGGTAGCAAACTGGCTCACTGATAGAACCCACCTAGTTAAAATAGGGGAATTCACCTCAAATAGTAGACCCTTAGCTGTTTTGGATATACGTCTCAGAGGTGCAGGCCAAATTTAGTGGGCTATGCCTGACCAAGTTTGCAAATGACTGCAAGCTGGGTGCTGTCATCAGTTCCCCTAGTGATGTGGACATCCTCCAAGAGGGTCTCACTCAAACAAATGACTGGTGCCAGAAACAGGGCCTCAAACTGAATGCCAAAAAAATGCATCATCTTCCCTTTTGGGCAGAATGATGTCCCCACAAATTATCACATTGATAATAAGGCACTAAGCACGCAATCAGTCTTGAGGGACTTGGGAACCCAGGTTGATAGCAAACTGACTTTTGACCACCATATTGCCTCCATTGTATGGAAAGCTTTCTTCATGGCCCGCCTCTTTAGTAAGGGTACCTCATCCAGGGACAAGGTGGTCATAACATCCCTGTATTCTTCCCTTATAAGACCAATTATTAAATACAATGCCCCTTTCGGCATGTACCTCACAAAGCACATGCAGCAGCTAGAGAGACCACAGAGGTTCCTCACAAGGAGAATCCAGGGCCCCAAACATCTACCCTACACAGATAGGCTAAAAGCCCTGTCCCTCTACTCAGTCTCCTACAGACTCCTCAGATGTGACCACTCTCTGGCATACAAAGCAATCTCAGACCCCACCCTGGTGGGACTGCTGCATATTCGCAAGTCAAGCTCCACTCGAGTAACCCACACGCAAGACCTCAACCTGGTCTGTGACATCTATAGGACTTGTTGGTGGGACAGATTTGTGTCCCAGAGACTCCCTCTTTTGTGGAATAGACTTCCTCTCCATGTAAATCAGAGTACCTCATTAAACCTTTTTAAGTGCAACCTGGATAACTGGATGGTGAACAGAAAATACACCCCGGGGATTCCACCTATGTCCCTGTTGGACAGTGGCATAGGGTGCTGACTTGTTGGAACATGGGCTAAATTCTTGGCTAGGCATGTAAGGGCCTCAGGGCCAATAGCCTAGTAACTTCCTATGATCCTATTATCCTAAGTATTGCCAGGTCATGTATCCTTCTCACTGACAGCAGGAACAACTTTATAGTCTTTGGAGCTCCCCCAGGATTAGTGGAGTCAGGAGCTCTTACAGTAGTGGAATCAGAAGGTTCTCCCAGCAGGAGTAGCAGACTCATGCATTCCACCCTGTAGAATTACTAGAACTGGGGGACCATAGCAGAATTATGCATTCCACTGACACCTGCTTTATGTCAAAATTCACCTCAAATTATTGGCTCTGTCCCATGCCCTTATAATGTGAATGTATTTTCTTTTTTCAGCCCATCCACAAATATGTTAGAACTCTAATAGTATAACAGTAGTATTGCCCTTTAGAAATGTTCAGACCATCACACCATTCATTACCCTTCTATCAATCAACTGTTCTTGTCAAGTTGATCAACTCTGTGTCAGCAGAAGGTGTGTACTATAAACACTGTGGAGAGAGAATGCTTTGTTAATAGAGTTGTTGTTCTAGATCTTCAGTCATTACTTAAATAATATTTATTTTTTTTATTCATTAGCATTTTTTACTGGGATAGTCCAAATGGGCATAAGGCCCCTTTTCAGTGGAGGCCCAGGGAGAAAAGCATCACACAAAATATGTACATTAAGTTTACAAAATGTTATAGTACGAAAGAGGAGTACTAGTATAATAAAACATTACAAACACTTATCGGTTAATGGTTAGAAGACAAAAAGTGCATGAAACAGAAATGAGTGGGTAGTATTAACTGTTAAACCAAAAGAGAAAATAAATAAAATATCTTATACATTAAGAACAGCTAAGTACAAAAATACCTTATTTGCATTGTCAAGCTTATAAAAATGGCTAAAAGTCTTAAATAATCAGCAACAAGAAAGAAGAGAGAAAGATATGTGTGAGCAGCCAACAAAAAATAAGAAGAGAAACTTCAGTGCAGTGTCCATTAATAACATTAGATTCTTGGTTTAGGCTTACACACATTCATATATTAGTGGTTTAACTGCTATAGGTGGGGTAAGAGAGAGAGAGACACACACAAGGAGTAGAAATGACTACTTTTTTCTTACTACAACATGTCTCAACCATAGCCATCACCTTAAGCTTAAACCAGTCTTCCAGCCAAACTCATTAAACTAGCTACTGATGCTGTAGCAGTCCCAGTCTCTGTTCTCACCAACAGATCCACAACTGAATCTCAAGTACCCAAAATCAGGACACAAAATTACATATCATCTGTTCATAAAAGTGGCATATCTTACAATCTTAGTAACTTAATGTCACTTGCCATGAAACAGATGCCAAATGGGCCTTAGGTAGTCCCTTCATCTTTGGATAGGAAGGACATTCCTTGGCTGTGATTGTGATGTTGGCTTTTGAGGCATTTGAATGGGTTTTAGCTAAGCCAAGACGTCAGGTGCTACCTTCAAGCTCAGATCCATCCCAACTTCTATTGGATCCTGTGACATGGTCTGCTCATTCAGATTGATGGGGTCAGTCAGTGCCTTTAGAACGAGAGAATACTCACTACTCAGTTTCCAGTCTGAATCAGACCTGTCTCCTGAGATTCCTCCAAGAGAAGGTCCTAGGAAACAGACTTCATGTGCAAGAACCTAGACTCCTCCACCGTGAGTTGATTGCTCTGCTTGATAGGCAAGACATGGAGTTGTTAGAGATTCTTATGAAACACAACAATAATACCATTGACTCAATGCATTCTGAGTTAATGGAACTTAATAAAAATTTGCATGACGATCTTTTGTTTGATTCATCAATTCTAGCATATAAATCTATTTTGCAGAAAGCAGATAGACTTGTAGGGGGCATTCAGTTGAAAAAAGGTAAAAAATTGCAAAGAGATATTGCAGCTTATAAGGCTGGGACTGCATATTCAAAACCACCATCTACCTTGCTAACTACAGCATCATCCAATTCTATTGGGGGTAGAGACAAGAGACAAGGAGGTGGAGATGAGCAGCGATCCAACAATGACGTCCCTTTAGGGTGGGACCCTCCACGCAAGTCCGAGAGGATACGCAACCAGACATGGAAACCACAGTACAGGAATCAATGGAGTTGACAGGGGAAACAACAACAATCAAACTTGGTTTACGGGGGACAGCAACAAACAAATTTGTTTCGGGGAGGACAGAGGCAGTCCAACAGATGGAACTAACTATGGGCAACAAAACTAACTTTGGTGGCTTGGACAATGTAGAACATTGTTACGAACTGGTTCCAAGGGTTACAATCTTTAACCAGGTGAGGTCCGAGTTAGCTTGTGGGTACACGGCTCATACGAATGGAAAAGGTGACTTTGTTGTTCATAATTACTCTGGGTGGCATTTTGATTTGGAATTGCCTGAATTATTTAGTAAAGGTTTTAACTTGTTCTCACTAAGAGAGCAAACTTGGTGGAACTTATACTTAAACGTATATGTTAGGAAGTTGAATTTATGTTTATTGTTTGGGAATGATTTATTGTACAATCAATACAATGCATTTCATAGGAGCAGTATGTTTAATCCACCTCTATCAAGTGTGTTAGTTATGTTCGAAGCCCTGTGTGATTTTGATTTCAGGGCCATGTTGCAAGACAAAGTTGATACTAATTTGTGGAACTTAACTAGGAGTGAAACAATGTTGCTTAAGAAATTAATGGGTGACAAATCTTTGCGTATTATGAAACCCAACAAGGGGGGGGGGTCGTTATTATGACTAGGACTGATTATAACAATAGGATGAATGCTTTACTATTGGATGGTGTTATTTCTGATGAAGTGTCTTTGAATTTAGTTAACATTTCTTACCACAAAATAGATCTGGCGTTAAAAGATTTACTTGACCAGGGTCAGATTGACGTGGATTTATACAATTATTTAAATGTTAGCCATCCCAGGGTACCGAACATTTTCGGTATCCCTAAAATACATAAGAGCCTAAATGACCCCCAATGAGGCTGATTGTCAGTACGATGAGATCTAAGACATTTTTCATTGGTAAATACATTGATTTAAGGTTGAAGAATGTTTTGAGCTTTGAACAACACATTTGTATTGATTCATGGCAGTTTTTGAAGAAACTAAATGAGACTACAGTCAAAGACTATACTTTGTTTTTGACTATTGATGTCATGAATTTCTTTAACACTATCCCACACATTTTGGGAATAGAATGGTTTGAGGAGTTTCTTTTTGATTCGAGGAGGTTTAACAACAATGACGTTTCGGTCTTAGTAACATTGATGAAACTTGTTTTAAAACACAATTTTATTAACTCTGAGGGTCAGTTTTTTATACAACAAACACGGGTAGCAATGGGGGCATGTTGTTCCCCCATTTTTGCAAACATTATCATGCTTATGTGGGAGCGGAAGTGTCTTTTCAAATCCCCTTACACTAGTTTATGGGACATCTATGTACGTTACATTGATGATTTGTTTTTTGTGTGGAAGGGGGACGAGTATGATGTGGAAGAGTTTGTTGAATTTATTAATGGTACAACTGATTTCCTTCGATTCAAGTTTGAATACAGCAAGGATGTTGTTAATTATTTAGATGTGTTAGTAAGGATCTTGAACACAAATGTTTAGTTAGTAATGTGTACAGGAAGCCTACTTATAGTAACAGCCTGTTGCATTATCAAAGCTGGCATCCAGAGCATATTAAGAAAGGCCTGGTGAAAGGACAGTATGTACGAATTTCACGTATGACCACAAGGGATGTTGATTTTTGTGAACAAAGTACATTATTGAAAGATATGTTGGAAGCAAGGGGGCACCCATTGAAATTAATTGACAGGGTGTATGAAGAAATACTCACCAAGAGGGGGGGTGGGCATTTTTGCACCCTTGTTAAACAAAGAGTACCAGAGTCCCCAAATGGATTCTAACACTGTAGTCCTACAGAATGATTTTGAGGAAGTATGTCCTAAACCTACATGGAAGTTATCTTTTGTTACAAAATTCTGTGCTGACTATAAGGCTATTACATACATTTTGTGTAAAAATTGGACTATTTTTAATCATCAAACTAACATTTTGGAGAAGGTGGGGAAAAAACTGATATTATTTATAGGAGGGGAGTGTTTTTTAAACAACTGTTGCAGAGGAACAATGAGGTTGGACAAACACAGGCTGAGAGGATTAAGCCCTGTGGTTTTTGTTCACAGTGTCCCTTTATTGGTAGAGGTAATTACATACATATTAATGGTACCAAAATTAATATTTTAGGGAATTATTCATGTTACACCAAGGGAGTGGTTTATGGAACCACATGTTGTTTATGTCCAGGTTTTTATATTGGCAAGACCAAAGGAAATTTTAGGGAGAGGATTTACGAACATATGAGAGATATTAATATCTCTAACCCCAATAATGCTTTGTATAAACATGTAGCACAATTTCCTGGACATAATTTAAAATTTTTCATCATTGAAAAAGTGGCTTATGATATCAGGGGAGGACCATGGGAGGATTACCTTAATTTTAAGGAATTATGGTGGCAAATTAAACTTAATGCCTCTTGTCCTCCTGGCCTCAATGATAGTATTAGTTTCAATAGCTTTTTGAAGTTATGTATGCATTTTGGATGAACTGTATATTAGTTATTTTGCTATTTACATTTACTATTAAGGTTTTTAAATAGGTAGTCATTGTTTTTGTACATAATCATAGTTTTAATGATTTTGTATATTTATGTACTGTGGTTTTAAGTCAAACAGTTCTATTAATTCACATGTGATCAATTATGTATTCAAATTTTGTATTTAAAGTGAGGCAAACAAATGGTGTTTGTATTCTGATGAAGTCAGCTGTGCTTGCTGATGAAAGCGCTCAATAAATTGTTTGGACTAAAGTTTGTGGTGTTCTGTAGACCTGTGGTTTGGTTTCATCAGCTGTTGGTTGTTTTGTCAATAACCTAGACTCCTCTCCAGAGTCTGTCTAGAAGACATAAATCTGGATGAAAGTGAAAGTTCCCCAAGATCCTGTCTAGAAGATGTCACCTTTGGTAACATTCTAGAATTGATGAAGCAATGAGGAGGTTGGTTCACTGAAACTCTTTCACCAGATGAACCTGTGTTCCTCGGGGCCTTTGTTACTGGCTCATTTGCGTTCTGGGTGTACCACCTGCTGATGTCCTAATAGACCTGGTGGCTTAATGGGCAAGGAAGGACCCTGATGTAGTGGAACCTATCCTGAAAAAAAACAGATAAGATTTTCATAGGCCAGAAAAACAGGAAGCACTACAGCAAGAATCTACCAGTAGATGCGATGGTAGTAGCTGCAGCCATTAAAAAGGAACTGCCTGAAGAGAGTTCTTCTCTCAACCACACCAACAGTGATTCAAGGGCATTGGACAGGTGCAGGAAATGGACATATACTTCAGCAACTTTTACACTTGTGATAAACTATCTTGCCCATAAGACACATTTTCAGAGGGACCAAGCCAAGGAGCTTATCAAGTCCCTCATGGGTAACTTACCAGTGGATGTTCAAAAAACAGTGAACTCCCAATTATATACCATGCTTTATTGTTAAAGTGTCCTTGCATCTGCTTGCCAATGTAGCTGATGGCACAACTAGGGCAGCAGGCACTGGCATTCCCATGAATTGGCATACTTGGATGCACCTATGTGATTTTTCAGCAGGCTTTAAGACTTCCTTCATTAATACCCCATTCGATCGTTCATACTTTTCAAACTACAAGTTAGAGAGATTTTTTTACTAGGAGTGAACAAGATGGCAAAACCCTGTCTGCCATTGTACTCTACTTCTCCACCCCTCAAAGGACTTTTCTAGGAACCAAAGGGGTGGTAAAAAATGTGGTTCAGAAAATCACAAGATTATTACCAGAACACTCGTGGAGACAGACCCCTAGGCAGGGGCAGGCAACTTAAATGGATGTCTCCCTAGGGACAAAGATGGACCACATAACAAGGGTTATCATGGTCCCTTTATTTATTATTTATTTATTTGTTTATTGACATTTGTTGACCGAAAGTCCAATGGGTCAGAATAACCCATTTTCAGTGGAGGCCCAGGGAAAAAAGCTCCAGTAAGACATTCAAAATTGCTACAGCAAACAACTAAACAAAAATTATTATACAACAGGATAAGATTTAAAGTAATAAGAAACCATACAAATATAAAACGCATTTCTTAGTGATAGAAATATGCAGAGTACAATGTCATTATGCTGTGAAAATAAATGACAGTAGAACTTGCACAGTATATAAATGGATAACTTGTTGAGGACATTTAATATAAACAATCATGACACACTCTATATTCTGTACAGTATGAAGGAGATTATACTTTTGCCTTGTGGAAGTTTCTTAAAGATTAAATATTGATTAATATACTTTGTTTAAGAGAAAGTCACAGAAGTAAAGTTGGTTTACTAGTATTTCAGCTGATCTAAAAAAGGGGTATTCTAGTCAGTAGACTCAATGGTGTTGGTTTATGGTGGTATGAAGTTCTGATCACAAGGACAGATTTGATTATTAAGAAAGTGATTTTTTAGGGTGACTTTGAAGGTTTTCATAGACTCAGTTTGTGTTATGGAGGGAGGTAGGGCGTTCCATAGCTTTGCTATGGAGTAAGAGTATAAGCTTTGTCCAGCTCTCTTATTGGGTTTTTATACGGTAAGAAGCTGTTTATTAGTAAAACGAAGATTTCAGGTTGGGATGTAGGATTGTACAATAGAATGTAGTGATGGGTAGTTATTTGGATTGTATATTAATTTATGAGCAAGAGTTAGTTGAGTGTATTGGAGATAATGTGGGAATTCCAACCATTTTAATTCTTTAATGGTGTGACAGTGGTCAGTGCAGGTTTGCAGTCCAGAAGCAAATTTGGCAATTTTATAATAGCATGATTGTAGTTTATTGCTTAAGGATGCATGAAAGTTGGTAAAGATGGGGGAACCATAGAGGAGGGAGGGAAGTAGGTTCATAGGTTGGTACTAGGCTGTCAGCCCTAAAACCTATACAAGCCTAGCCATAACAATTCCCTGGCTATTTCTTCCCACAATATTTACTTCCCTGGACCCCTGTCTAGCAGGGCGACTGACATGATCCCTGGGGTGAATCTCCTATCTCCCATCCAATCATCAAGGTTCCTTTTGAAAGGGCCAAAGAAGCATATGGGCAGTCTATTCCAGAGTCTGGAGAATCTCTGGGTCAGGAACCTATCCCTCCAGCATGCTTTGCTCATTGTGATGACAAGGTTTAGATCCCTGGAGCTTGTGGCTCTGAGGGATTGGGATTTCTTTAAGTGTAGCATGTCCAACAGCTCTAGGTTTAACATGGCCTTGTATGTTAAGCAGAGATCGTCTCTGAGTAGACAATATGTGACAGAGTATAGGTGGAGTTTTTTAGATGGTCAGCTTAGGGCATCTGCTTTAGGCCTGTGATTCTTTTATTGAGGTATTTCTGTGGCCTTTCCAGTTGTTGCAGATGTCTTGAGAGGTACATACCAAATGGGGCATTGTATTCCATAATGGGTCTATTGAGGGATGAGTAGAGTGTGACAATGACCTCCTTTTTTCTGGATGAAAAGCCCTTAGTGATGAAGTGTGCCACATAGAAGGATTTTCTGACTGTTGTGGCGATGTGGTTATCGAAGGTGAGACCACTGTTCACCTGTGTCCCAAAGTCTCATCACAATTTCAGAGTTTAGTGTACTGCCACCTATGTGGTAATTCGCTGGTACATGTTTTTTTTCCCAAAGGGGATAATTATACAATTCTTGGCACTGAGCCTGAGCCCATGGCTCTGGCACTAAGCATCTGTTTCTGTAAGGCCCTTTTGTAAAATATTCACATCATTTGGGGATTCAATAATGGCTCCCAGTTTGCAGTCATCTGCAAACTTTGTTAGCCAGAGTCCCTTAGTGTTGGCTTGTACTTCAGAGAAGTAGATGCCAAACAATAGTGGTCCCAGGATTGAACCCTGAGGTACTCCATTTGTCACTTGTCTGGAGCTGGATTTGGAGTTGGCTACTACAGTGTGGGTTCTGTCAGTAAGCCAGTTGGCAACCCATTGAGTGACGTAGGGATTAATGCCCATCTTAGTAAGTTTATCTATGATTCTAGAGTGGGGGATGGTGTTGAAGGCCTTGGTGAGGTCCAGATAGGTTGTGTGGACCCCCTTAACCTCATCCACAGCTCTGGAGACTGATTTGAAGAAGTCAATCAGGTTCAGGAGACAAGATTGTCCCTTCATGAACCCAAACTGGGTGGGGTCCAGTGTTTGAAGGTTGCCAATATCTTTGTTTATAAGTTCCATGATAATACGTTCCATGGCCTTGCAGATGAGGCACATTAGACTGATGTTGCAGTAGTTCCCAGGATCCAAGGTGGATCGCCCCTTGTGGAGTGGGATAACTGTAGCTGTGCACCACTCAGTGGGCATGAAGCCTGAGGTGAGGCTATGATTAAACATGACACTTAGGTGAGGTGCCAGTTCATTTTGTAGTTCATGTAGTACACAGTCTGGGATGTCATCTGGTCCCATGGAGGCTGTAGTCTTAGCTTTGGAGAGTGCAGTTTTTACCTGTGTGGCCGTTATTACCGGAATTTGGCAATCTTTCGGTATTGAGATGGGCCCTTTAGTGGGTGATAGGGGGGGTGAAGTTGGCACTGAGTCGATCTGGCAGGATATTGGCAATATCCTTGGGAGCAATATATTTAATGCCATTCTGTTGTAGCTCGGAGCAGATCTGATCATTGCCATTTAGATTCTTGACATAGCTATAGAATGCCTTGTGGTTGTCTTTGGAATCTTTGGCAATTTTATTTTCATAACTAGCTTTGGAGGATTTTATGAGGGATCTCAGCTTCTTACTGAGGCTGGTAAGGGAGTTTTTTGCATCCTGGGATTTTCCTCTTTTCTGCAACAGTTTCTTCCTTTTGTTGTAAAGTTTGTTTATGGCAGGGGACTACCAGATTGGATTCTTTTTTTTTTGGAGGAGAGCATCCTGGTTCATGCACGAGTGGATGTGCTCATACAGGGCCTTAGTGTAGGATTCAGCAGTCAAACTTTCAGTTCCCGTCTGCATGGGTGTCATGAAGTTTGTCACTTCTGACTTGAGTAGCATGAAGTTGGCTTTGAAGTTTTTTACAGAGGTTTCCTTACTGGGGGATGGGGGAGGGATGTGGGTGTCAAGGCTGATTAGCTTATGGTCAGACCTGACTAATGAGGGGGTGACCATAGGTGTGGAGCATCGATTTCCCATGTTGGTAATGACCAGGTCTAGGATATTGGAGCCCCTGTTGGGACTATAGATTAGTTGATCCAGGGCATTGGAATTTATGAATTCCAAGAACCGTTGGATAAAGGTGTTGGTAATTGAGTAGTTTTCCCAGTTAATGGCAGGGTGGTTGAAATCACCCAGTATTAAGGTGTTTGGTTGTATCTTAATATTTTCCAGTATGTTTAGAAAGGTGTAGTGAGAATCTTGGGGTATGGTGGGGGATCTGTAGCAAGCTACAATTTGGATTGCAGTCTTACCTAGTGTTAGTTGCACCTGTAGAATTTCAGATGCATTGTGTTGGGCAACTAGCCTGGTGGCATGAATATCCTTGGTGAATATGGACACTCCTCCACCTTTAGTGTTTCAGTCCTGGTTTGGTGGCTGAAAGGTGTGGAAAGAGTTGTAGCCTGGTATTGCAGGGGTGCTCTCTGGAACCTTGAGCCAGGTCTCAGTTACTGCACGGATATTGATGTTCTCCATTTTTATGAGTGCCTTGAGAGAGTGCATTTTGAGGTTTAGACTTCTAGGAGGGAATATGCCAATATTATTCTTGTGGGCTTATCCATATACAGTTTATGTCTATATAGTTTACCTAGTTTTGAGTGTGTTTTCTTGATTGTGTTAAGAATGTGTTGTTCAAATGATAGTTTATCATCTATAGTGATGCCCAGAAGTTTAGCTGTTTTCACTACTTCAATTTCCATGTTATTTAGGGAGTAGATTTTGAACTCTTGGTGTGGTTGGGAGGAGAATATTAGTTGTTTGGATTTTTTTGGGATTAAGTAGTAATTGAGCTTTGTTTAGCCATGTTTCTATGTTTGAGAAGGTGGTTTGCAATATTTTGAGGAGCTCTGGGAAGTTGCTGGCCGAGGATATAATGGCAGAATCATAAGCATACTGGATGATTGAACTATGTAGGGAGACAGTATGGAGATTATTTATAAATACTTTAAAAAGTTATGGTCCAAGAATGAAGCCCTGGGGGATGCCTACTTTATTAACCAGATAACCAGATTGATTGTTTTGCCATCTGGCAGATAGTTGTCTATCTTTCAGGTAGCTAGTGAACCAGGTAATAGTATGTTCAGTACATCATAATGTTTCTAATTGTTGGATTAGTTTGATATGTGATACCGTGTCAAAAGCTTTGGATAGATCTAATAAAACTACTGATGTCAGTAGACCAGAGTTCAAAACTTTGTTCAGGGTATTTGTGAAAGAAAGTAAGGCTGCAATAGTACCATGTGCAGGGCAGAAACCATATTCAGTTTAGGCTAAGAGATTGTTGTCTGTGACACCAACAAAACCTGCCAGCACTCCTGAGGCGTTGCCTGACTGCCGCATTCTGGAGGCAGTCAGGGTTGCTTATCCTTGTACCCATAAGCCTGAAAATATTGCAATGGATTCCTGGGTGTTAAGGATAACCACCAGAGGCTGTTCCATTCCCTTTTCTTATCCTTCTCTAAATAAAAGAAAGATTCCTGACATTCCACCCAGTCAGTTGGAATCTGCAGCAACAGAAGCTTTCAAGTTGCTAGGAAAAAGAGTCATCCAACAGGTTCCCTGAGGTCAGTTAGGATCCAGGTTCTATTTCTGATTCTTTTTAATTCCAAAAAAGACAGGAGACCTTAGGCCAATTTTGGACCTCAGTCATCTCATTAAATACATGCAACAATGTTCCAGAAGGTCATGGTGCAGTCCATATGGTCTCTTCTGAGAAAGGACAATTGGATGTGCTCTGTAGATCTCCAGGATGCCTACTACCACATAAAGATAGAGGGGCAATCCCAGAGATTTCTCCATTTCCAGCTGAGAAGCAATCATTTTCAATTCAGATCACTGTCTTTTGGTCTCACCACAGCCACCTGGGTGTTCACAAAAGTTATGGTAATAGTAGCAGCTCATCACCAATTGAAAGGGTCCTGGTGTTCCTGTATCTAGACAATTTGCTCCTTACTGCTATTTCCAGTAATCCACGGGTTCAGAAGTGGGACCTGTTGCTCCACCTTGTGCAGCAATTGGGGATTACTGTCAATCAGTTGAAAAGTTAACTGTCACCCCCTCTGCAGGAGGTTATCTGATGTCACGTTAACGCAGTGCTTCAAACTGACAAACGTTAAGACACAAGAGTACTATCCTTATGTCTAGTGGCCTCCCAAGTCATTTTGCAGCCCCTTCCTCAAGCAAAGTTGATTCCTTGTCTGCTAGGTTTGCTGGCCTCCACCATTACATTAGTTGCCCTGGCAAAATACCACATAAGAGTACTACAGAGGACACTCTCAGTTCAATAGTCACAAAATCTTCACCCTCTCCATACCAAGATTCATCTCATGCAAGTTTGCAGAGATCATATCAAATGGTGGATAACCTCTATGTCAGTAATGGAAGGAAGAGCCTTTTGAGGACCAGGTCCCAGGTCCCCAGTAACCATGGATGCTTCCCTTCTTGGGTGGGGAGGCATTTCGAGGGGACAATGGCTGAAGGTGCTTGGTCACCACTAGAGGCCAGCCTTCACATCAATATCTTGGAGATGACAGCGATCCTCTTACCATTGTGGGCATTCCAGGACTCCCATGGAAATGATTTCCATTCAAACAGACAACATGGCAGTAGTCTAGTATATCAAGAAACAAGGGGAAACACTGCAGAGTTAAATTGTTAATAGAGTTGCTGTTCTAGATCTTCATGCACTACTTAAATAGTATTTATTTTTTATTATTAGCATTTGTTTATCGGGATAGTCTGTAATGAGTATGTAGTATTAACTGTTAAACTAAATGTGAAAATAAATAAAATATATTGTAATTTAAGAACAGCTAAGTGCAAAAATAGCTTATTTTCATTATGCAAGTTACTACATAGCTAAAGGCCTTAAATAATCAGCAACAAGGAAGAGGAGTGTAAGATATGCGTGAGTACTCAACCACAAATAAAAAGTGCAACTACAGTACAGTGCACACTATTAACATTAGATTCTAGGTTTAGGCTTACATACAGTCATATATGATTGATTTGGCTGATAAAGGTGGGGTAAGAGAGATATAAGGAGTAATACTGACTCTACATGTGTCTCATTACAATCTGCCTCCATCACAACTATCAAAAAATAAAAAATCCTTCTTAAGCTTAGACCAATCTTCCAGCCAACTTCTTTAAACAGATGTTGTTGCAGTCCCAGTCGATGTACTCATCAATAGGTCCATAAATGAATCTCAAGCACCAAAAATCTGGAAGCAGAGTTACATATTACCTCTTCATAAAGGTGGCAAATTTAACTTAGTAACTTCAGGCCAAACCCCACACTACCTCCACTAGCAAGGGTATTGTAAATATGTGTTCTCTCACAATTACTACAGTATCTTTTAGAACAAAACCTACTTTCCTGGCATGGCTTCTGCCCTAACCACAGCACAACTGCCTTAGTATCTTTCCTAAATACCATCAATCTATTCCGTAATAGAAATCTTTTGGTTTCTGCCACTTTTTTGATCTCTGACAGGCTTTTGACACAGTGTCTCATTCTAAGCTATTCCATAAGCTCACCACTCTCAGTCTCTCTACTAGCACTAACAAATGGCCCCATAGTATCTAAGTAACATAATACAGTGTGTCAAGTGACAAAGAGCATATTCTTCCTTCCGTCCCTCCTACTTCCACAGGTATCCCAGAAGGCTGTATACTGGACCCATTCCTGTTTAATATATTTGTCGGTGATCTACATAATGATTTTGACCCCTCCTCACTTATTCAGTATGCAGATGACCCAACCCTTGCTTGCTATTCATTGGTTCATAGGTTCATACCAGGCTAAAGTCTCTTGTGGGCCATTTTAAACCTAGCCGATTTTTCCATTAGTAAAACTCAATTACCAGTTCTAAATTTATATACTGCAAACATGAGAGTGATTACTGGTGAGGTAGTGATTACTTCTACGATAATACCACTGAGTATATATAGGGCCTATATTGTAAGAAGGAATATTTAGGAGCTGCCTCTGTCCATAAGTATTACTTTTGGGGTAGATGTTCTCATTCCCATCCATATGTACAGGTTACGCTAAAATAGGGATATGATAAACTTTACTTTGCATGGATGGGCTGTTTGTTCCAAAGTAGTGGTAATCTCTGAAAATTGTTACTGTCTCTCCAAATCTTTCTTTTTAAGTTGCAGAAAAGGTTTAGGTCCTTGGAAGGAGTATTTCTGATGCCACTATACTCATGGATGTGCAGTAGGTCCATCAAATTTTGGTCAGAGGATGCCTTAAAACTAGACACAGATTCCCTCTCAGCAGTCTGTAGAAAATGGGGTGGTGTGTGTAGGACATATGTTTTAAGCCCTATATTCTGTTTGTGAGGAGCTGCTGTGGGTTTTTTAGTTGTTGCATATGCCTGGCCAGAAACATTCCAAATGGAGCATTATAATCAATGATTGGCCTAATTAGAGGGGAGTAAAGGGAGACAGTGACATTCTTAGACCTGGGAGCTATCCCTTTGCTTATAAGCTGCACTGTATAGAAGGGTTTTCTTACCACTATAGGCACATGTTGGTCAAATGTTAGGTTACTGTCCACATATGCTCCAATATCCCAAATTACAGGGTTGGCTCTTAGGGGGTATATTGTCAATGTGGTCATTTCCTGGGGGAGAGGATTTCCTAAAGGATACAATAATACAATTTTTGACATTTAGCTGTAGTCCATGGCTCTGGCACTAGTTATTTCTTAAGGACAGCCCTTCCTGCAGAATTTTCCATTCATTAATGAACTGCAAGCCAGCATCTAAGAATGCTACTCCTCAATCAAACTCTGGCTGCATGAATATGACCCAATACCCATTGGTAAAAAGACAAAGGTCATTCCATTTCTACCTAGATCCAGCCCCATCACATACAAATTGTTCTATTATATCATCTAACAATATTATCCTGGATATTTTTTCTAAATACCAAACACCTTGGAGTTACCCATGGGCAATAAATTCAAATTTGACTTCCATATATCCAATGTCAAAAAAAGTCATCAAAAACTAGGTGCCTTATACAGAATCAAGCCCTAGCTCTCAGAAAAGAATCCTGTAAGGTTACAGCACAATGCTTACCTCCTACCCAGTCTACTGTATACTGCAGCAATCTACACTACGCTTCGTACTACTAAATGACAAAGACTAGTGCAATGCTACAACAAAACAGCAAAATCTGCTTCCAGTTTCCCTAGCAGAACTAGTTACATTTTCTGAAAGAGCTCCAGTATTGCCTTTATTTGATTGGATGCCTCTCTAGCTAGCCTGTTGTTTCCAGCACAAAAGTACCCCACCCAGGGTCTTTTGTACAAGACTTGATGAGGTATAGAACTGTGAGAAACTAGTTTTCATCAAAAATAAAAGATAATTAAACTATTTTAATTATTTCAATTCTGCTTTAATACTTAAGTGACCCGTGTGATGATAATTCTTTGTTCTATTCCATGTTTTAGCCAAAAAAGTTACCTGTTTGCATTTTTTGGTTTGTTCTGAGACCTTAGTTTTGTATTTTAATTTGCAGTTATGGGAAGATTGAATTTCTGCATTATTCTGCACTTCTATTTCCACAACTGGAACTACTTGTAAAAACTACCTGTTTCTATTTTTATATCTTGCTGGGCCATAGTATTGTAGTTTAATTCACAGTTGTGGCAGGACTCTGTACTACTACTGGCAGATTTCTGCCTTAGTCATTTATTACTGCATTTTTTCCATAAACTATGTTACTGGTACATTTCTGCGTAGTCTGGTGCCTTAGACTGTAGCAGAAGTTCAATAGTGAGAGAATTGTCTGCTCCAGTTTGTGCCTCTGTGCTTTTATATTCTGCTTATCATTTACCTGTTTAAAGTTGCAGTCTGTGTCTGTCCCATCCCCAATAACATGTTAATCTAAAAATTCTGAAAGAGCTCCACTTCACATAGCACACAACACACACATAGACTAACAGATGCTGAGGCACCTAAAAGCAATCTTCCTAAAAAACAAAGATCACCTAGGCCATCTGTTGCCTCAGCAATCCTAAAGGCACTCAATAAAAACATCACCTTTCACTACACATACTGTCACTCTTAGTTGAACACCAAAGACTAAGTCCTAAGGCAAGCAAGCACCTTACCTAGGACTCTCATCATAGGGTACTTCATTGTAAGACATACTGATGCCCCCCTAACCAAGCTGAACAAGGAGAAGATAACTGCTAGTTACTTATCTGGAGCTAGGCTATGCCAAACCACGCACACACTGAAGTCATTACACTACAGGTACCAGCACGATTCCATTGTAGTTCATGTAGGTGTAAATGACCTGATATGTACCTCCTTGGACTATATGAGGAGAGGCATTTATGAGCTTTCAGACTATCTGTCTCAGGCTGGTATGAGCCTAACATTGAGCAGCATATTACTATCACCATGGATGATGCCACAGAATTAACAAAAAATGATTGATTTCAACAATTGCTTGTCTTTCTGGTGTCATTCTAAGGGGATCCAATATTTGTCAGCTTGGGAGGGCATAGTTAACAGACCATGTTGCTTTGCCAAGGATGGTCTGCACCTTTTCTCTCTAGGCTTTCAAATACTGGCTAAAGCTTTTATCTATCCCCATAGTGCCTTTATAGGCAATGCCAATTTGACAAACCTACTGACAACTCAATGCAACCACAAGGTGTTACTGCTCAATGCCAGGAGCCTAAAAAAAAAAAACGACAGTCCCTCCAAATCCTCCTCACACTTGAGAATATAGACATCTGTACAGTTACCAAGACATGGTTTGAAGTGGCAGAAAGTACCCCGGCAGTGCAAGGTTCCATTCCCTTCCACACTTTTAGACCAGTAGCTGCACAGACAAGGGCTAATGTTGGAGGTGTCCTGATATACATCAATAACAAGCAAACCTCTAGGTTGGTCAGATAGCATGATGTGCTGAAGTTCCTCCACATGCAGATCACCATAGACAAAATTCCATACCATATCCTAGTGAGCTATATGTCACCCTCTATGTCCCTAAAAGCTCACAATGCATACTTGTACCTACTGGAGACACTTACCATCCAACCTAACACCCTACCCATGGGAGACTTTAATTACCCCTCTATAGACTAGGAATCCCACATGGCCTGAAATCTATAAGCACAGAGATTCTTGGACTTCATAAATACAAACACCCTTAACCAAATAGTGAATATAGCCACTAAAGGCTCCAACAGACTGGATCTTGTGCTCAAATATATGGGAGAATGCTGACCCCCCCCCCCCATGTCTCATCCTCCCTGGCAAGTTCTGACCATAAAGCTGTTTCCTTCAAAATAAATTAACTCTGTAATCTCATTAAAACCTGTAACAGTTATGAACTATTCCAAGGAAAATAATCCTTTATTAAGTGATGCTTTTTTCAAAATTCAGTGCCCCTCCAAACCCCTAGAATACAGCAACCTATGCTGAATTGCTGTCAGAAACTCTGTACAACCATGTTAATGGCTGAACAGAGGCTGCTGTACCTACCAGAAAAAAGCCCAGGACTAGTCCCAGAAACAAACCACACTGGTGGCATCCCAATTCAACAGGATATAAAACAAAGGGGAAAGAAATTATGGCAAAAATCAAGAAGTGTAAGTCCCATAAAGATACAAACTCTGTCATCAAACTAAATAGACAGCTAAGAGGGCTAATTAGGGTAAGCAAAGCTGACTTTGAGGTTAAGATAGCCTCCTGGGTAAAAGATAACCATAAGGCTTTGTACATCTATGTCAGAAACCTCAAGGGTAGCACACAGCAATATGCTAAACTGGTGGTTAATGGTACCACATTCACTGAGCCCGGCAATATAGCAAACCTGTTAGCGGACAAATTCAATTCCAACTTTACCCCTCCTCACCCCCCCAACCATTCTCCAAAAACTACCCTCAAACATAACCGCTCCAGCTATAACTAAGGAGCATGTACTGGCTACACTTACTAAAGCCAAGAGCACGGCCTAAATGGGCCCCAATAACATTCAAAGATGCCTCCTGACCAGTCTAAAATTTGACTTACCAGTACCCTTGGAGTTATTATTTAACTATAGTCTTAAAACTGGCTTTGTGCCACATGACTGGAGTACTGCAACAGTCATTTCCCTTCATAAAGAGGACCTGCAATAGATCTTAGAAACTACAGACCGATTAGTCTGACTAGTCTTATTTGCAAAGCCATGGGAAAAGTTATCTTGGAAATTATCACTAAGGACATAGGAGACCTCCAGACACTGGATCCATCCCAGTCTGGCTTCAAAGGAAGGTCATGCTTACTGAATCAGGTGGACTTCTTTGAAATTGTCACTAAGGCAATAGATGAGGGGAAAATTGTGCATACTGCCTTAGATCTGGCTATAAGACATCCTGTACAACAGTTAACAAAATACCCCACTCAGGCATTGTCAACAAACTTATGGAACTAGGTGTAAACCCCTTTATAAGATGCTGGATACCTAGCTGGATCACTGATAGTATCCAGGAGGTTAGAATTGGTCAAGCCACTTCCACAAAGAGGCTGGTCACCAGTGGGGTCCTACAGGGCTCTGTGTTAGGCTCACTTCTCTTTGGCATATACTTTTCGAATGTCAAAGGCCTCTGGCTGACCAAGTTCGCTGATGACTGCAAACTGGGAAAAGTCATTGAATTCTCCCCAAGATGAGAACACCTTTCAAGGAGGTCTAACACAGACAAACACTTGGTGCCAAAGCCATAGCTTGAAACTCATTACCAAGAAATGCATTATAGTATCTTTTGGGAAGTCTGCTACCCTGGGTAACTGCATCATCAGTAAAACACCCCTAAAAGTTGATTCACTAGTCAAAGATATGGGAATTTAGCCTTTGACCAACATGTGTCCAAGGTAGTAAGGAAATCCTTCTGTGTTGCTCAACTTATAAGCAAGTGCATGGCATCCGGGTCCGGACAGCTCATCATACCACTGTACTGGGCCCTCATCAGACCCATGATAGAGTATAATGCTCCCTTTGGCATCTACCTGACCAGACACATGCAGCAACTGGAATGTCCACAAAGGTCCTTTACAAAAAGAATACAGGGAGTAAACACATTGTCTTACTCTGATTGCCTTAAAACCCTGTCATTTTATTCAGTGTCATACAGATTTCTGAGAGGTGATCTTTTCCTGGCATACAAGGCATCTCTGGACCCCGTTTTGATGAACCTTTTGCACATTCTCAAAACAAACAGCATCAGAACTACTAAAGTAAAAGACCTAAATTTTGCTTCTGACATAAATTGGACATGTTGGAGAGACAGATATGTTTCTCAGAGAATTCCCATTCTGTGGAACTGGTTCTCCATCCATGTAAAGCATTGTTCCTCCCTATTCCTATTTAAGGGCAACTTGGACCAATAGATGGGTAATTGGAATTTCACCCCTGGTCTGGCTCCTATGTCTCTGATGGACAGTGGCTGTCCCCATTGTGGAACTCCTCTGCACAGAAAATATTGGCCTTTAAATAATATATATTTTATTTTTTGACTAAAATTTATATTTCCCTTTAATAAACCCGGTATCTTTTCACAAAAGTTTCCTGTCCAGGACCATTATTTTTAGCTATTAGTGTCTGTGATCTAATAGGGGCTATTTTGTGAGAATTTATGTAATGCTTGTGCAAACTCTGAGTTTTTGGACAAAAAGTTTTTCTGTAGGGATGGGCACAAATGTAGGTATCAGTGTAATGCTTATACTCACTTTGTAACAACCTACCTGCTATATTGCTTTCTGGCAGTGTTTATAGAAATGTTTGAACTGGGTACTGATAGGGAATTGACATTCTGCTTGTGCTTTTTTCTTATGAAGGTACTCAGAAAACTGTTGTGAGTGTAAGTCTGCTGCTTGTGAACACTCACTGATGACTTGCTTTCTGACTGACTCGTTCCAGCAAAACTTACCGCTTTTGGCTTCGCTTCCTCACATTCAGCATGGATACTTCATTCTTGTTGCTTCTTTTCCCACCATACCTTGAAACAAAAAATAACTTACCGAGGAATTCTTGTCATTGTTGTGGACTCAGTCTATACCTCAGCTGACAGTAGGTGGACCTGCAGTGACCATTCGTTTTTTTCTCAGACCACTCATTTACCTCTTAAGTTTTCTCTGTTGTAATCCTTTCGACCATCATAAGCCAGGAGTTAGCCTTGTCCTCTTTGGCTTTTCCAGTGTCAGATACAGGCATGGTAGAACCATATTTGCTAGGTCTGAGAAATACTCCATGAGGTCCTTCTCAGGATAATCGGGTAGGAGACCATTAGACGAGGAAGACGTCTTTCATTCAGATCGGTCTCCTTCCACAGGAAGTCCTATTAAGAAAAAACAAAAGATTTAACATTGCTCATCTGAAGATGTAATTACAACTAAGAAAGATGAAATTCTTACCTTGACAAAATGTGCATTACAGACAATGAATCCTGGCACACAAAAGCCATTATAGTTGGGCATCTCCTGTATAGTAATTCTTGAGGAAGCAGGGTATGATGATTCTGATTTTTATAGAGCTAGTGCTTCTTCTCCTACAGATTTCCAAGCCCAAAACCTTGATTGGGAGGGGAGGAAGATGTTAATTTTTTTATCCTTCTGTGGAGGAGTTTTTTTTTAATTAAACCATAGCCAGGATGAGTGAGGTATTTTTATGGGAATAAACTGATATTCCCCCCTGAAATGAGGAGATATTATGACATGTTACAAATGGATATACCTCATTCCCCGCCCATCCCTCTTATACTGCCAGCTCTGGAGGATGTGTTGAATGCTGCCTGTAGTCATACTGGTACCGGGCCATCAGTCCCTAAAAAGAAGATAAACAGTTTAAGGTAACTCATGCTAATAAATTTTTTTTCTCTCACCTTAGATCTGATCCAACCGCAATTTCAACTGCATCTCATGCTGGCAAGAGGTTGATCCTTCTCTTGGTGTCAAAGAAGTCAATATGAACCCCATAATTGAGAGAATGTTTTCATCTTCCACTTTAGCCTTCAGAATTCTGAATTACCAGGCATATATGTGGAATTTTATGCTTTGCAATATGGACAGTCTGACAGAACTAATTATCATGCTGCTTTTTGAACCAAACTGTTTCATCCCTGTCCCAGGTATCTAAACATGTTTTGAAGGTTGTGTATGATTGTGCAGATACTATGTCTAGGGCCACTGCTACTGCTACAGTGATGACAACATATGCTTGCTGATGTACCCAAAATTTTTCTGATGAAGTAGAGTTTGAAATCTAGGCTCTGCTTTAGATAAGGAGCTATTGTTTGGCTCTTTTGCTACCCACATTCTCAAACGATATGGTATGAGGGGAACTTGATTCTGTGAGTTTATAAGATTTTTCATGTACCCCAATATTAGTCTTATAGGCCTCCCTCTTTAACAAAAAGCCAAGTCACCAGTCTTTTTCTGGCAAACAAGGTGCTTGAAAGATATGTTCGATGGAAAATAAAAAGAAACAGAGGTACTTATGTATTATCGCAATCACACTTTCTCGCCAGCCCGTTTTTTTTGGATTGAGTTAAGTAGCGATTTGTATTTACCATAGATATCCAGTACAAAAATTGCTAACACTGAATGTGTGGCACAATGTTTAAATGTGGAACATCCAGGAATATGAACTTTTCAAGACCCCCAAATGAGGAACGTTCCTCATAAAGAGGTACTTGACAGGTATGAAGTGTTATATGGACTAAAAATATTTGTTAAGATAGTAACTGTTGCTCCAGAATGGCCATGGTTCACACTTGCTGTGAGCAAACAGTGATGGTTGCCTCCTTCATTTCTGAATTACTCAGATGTGACAAATGTATGAAGAAGGTGCCAGTGTCAGACAGCTCCAGGTGATCCAGCCACAAGGTGCCATTGATAGGATACAGTACCACTCAGTGTCTAACTTCACAAGTAATCTGGAGAGAAACCAGCTTCCACAGTGACAATTACAGTTCCTTGATATCGGCAAATGAAAAGAAACCTGTAGGGGAAATTAACCACCACAGGAAGGTAAACTGATAATTGTTGTGCCCCATTAACTGGGTTCTCAAGTACTGTTATGGTCCGAACAGTACTTGAAACTAGTAAATATAAAAACGTTTACATTACATATGATCTTTTTTAAGGCTCAGGTAAATTTCTGTGGAATGTAGTCTGCGTACACTGTGCAGCATGGAAGGAGTCAATAATCCTAATAATGGGCTGGCGAGAAAGCGTGGTTGCGATAATACGTAAGTACCGAAACAGATGTACTTTCAGAAAAAGGGACAGACCAAAATTACAGATTGACTATGCCAGTATTCTTTCCCTCTTCCCTCTCCTCTGACAAAAATCTTTGCAAATCTGTCTTGCAAACTGGACCTCAACATTCTCCGTTGGAAAAGGATTGTTTCAGTTTCTCGGGTGCTAAAAGTAGTGCAGTAGTGCAGAAGGGTTACAGATAGCATGGGATACAAAAAACTCCTTTTAGGAAATTTTCTCCAAACACACCAAACCAAACAAAATATTTTATTCAGGTTCTTCACTGTTTATAAAGCCAAGGACTCATAGAACCAGTGCCTGTAAGTCAAAGGTCAAATGCTTCTTTTCCAGAATGTTTCAGGTATAAAGGAAAAAGGCTTCTAGGAGACCAGTACTAGATGTTTCATTGCTGAGCCTGTATGTAAAAGTACCAAAATTCAAAATGTTGACGTTACAGAACCTGTTGCCCCTCATTCTTCCCATGAATTAATAGTAGATCTGATGTTGTTTATTTTCGTCTGATTCAAGCTTTGGGTTTTCGGATCTGAATAGATCTGACCTCAGCATCTTTTCCTAAAGCTGTGGAGCCAAGGCTCTGTCTCCTCCCCTACACATAATTCCCTCTTCTCCATTGAAGTACCACAGATCTCATTTGCTGCTTGATCTTTCAGACATGTTTTCTGAGTGCTCTGAGTTTTCACGATAAGTGAAAGTATTTCTTTTCTGATAATAGAGCTTTCTCCTTCCCTAACACTTTAGTTAATATTATTATTTTTATTATTATTAATAGTATTATTAGGTTTGCACTGTGCTGTGTTGGTATTTTTTCTTGTTTAGGTAGTTAAATAAATAGCTAAATATCTACATATTTAAATAGTTAGGTAAGTCGCTTTTTCTCATAGTTCTTAAGAGTGAAATACTTGAATATTTCTTTAGAAAAAAGTTTGTTTTTTTGCACAAGAATTATTATTATTGCTGGTACTATCTATATCTATATATATATATATATATATATATATATATATATATATATATATATATATATATATAAAATATATACATTTTTTTTTTTACACTGATGTCCAACAAAACTTAAGGTTTTAAGAAAAGCACTCACTCTTTACGTGTTTATTGTTTGGGATCTGCCCACCTTGAGGTAAATTGTGATATTTGTGCTTGTTTTGGAACTAGGGCCATTCAGGGCCACAAAGAGAAATTAATCTTAAAAAGTTTGCTTTTCCCTCTGACAGGGTCTTCTTCTCAACATTCAACATCTATTACTTCTAGACCAGCTTTAGCTTACCCAGGCAAGAAAATGGACAAGAAAAGGAAAAGGAGAGAGCAAAGTCTAAAGAAAAGTCTAAAGAATGAGAAAGAGCTGAGAAGAAGTGAGTAGAAAAGCCTAGAAAGGGTCTCCAGATCTGGATAAGTTGAGCAGATAATTCCTCCATCTCCAAGAGTATTCCCTCAGTCGGACAGTGGCAACACAGATTTTCAGCCACTGGAGCCAGTTTTGCTGCAGTTTCTTCACCTCATACCTAAACAAGAAGTGCAGCAGTTGATCTCTCCTCAAGGACAGTCACAGTGGAATGCTCTAGTTCACAATTGGCCCCCAGGTCTCCTGTATGCCTTCCCATCATATCTGTACTAACAAAATTCATTCAGAAAGCCAAAAGGTACAAGACCAGAGGGATCCCTATTCCTCTATTTATGTTCCAGCAAGTTTGATTCCCCTTCCTTTGACCTCATTTGACACATCCTCCATGGGTGTTGGATTTGAATCCAGATCTTTTGAGTCACCTGTCTCAATTGACTCTATCAGATCTAAAAGCTCTGAAGTTGACTGCACAGTTCCTCCAGTTCTAAAATCAGCCAGAGATGCTAGGCTATCTTCTTCAGTTGTCCACGTTATTTCTACTTCCCAGAAACAGTCTACCAAAAAGATATATCAAAGTAAGTGGAAAAAAAAATCTATTTGGGCCTCAGCAAAAGGGTTAGATCCTTTCTCTGTGCCCCTTTCATCAATCTTAGATGTTTTGTCAAAGCAGTTTCAGAAAGGGTCCAGCTTCTCCACTATCCAAGTGCAAATGATCGCCATATCATCAAATGGCACAGTGGTGCAGCGGTTTGCATTGTCGCCTCCCAGCAAGAGGTTCTCTGGTTCAATTCTTGTCTGGGGTGCCTTCTGTGTGGAGTCTGCATGTCCTCCCTGTGTTCATGTGGGATTCCTCTGGGTGCTCTGGCTTCCTTCCACATTACAATGACATGTGTTTCTCCCAGGGCCTCCGCTGAAAATTGTCTCATTCCAAGTCAGACTTTCCTGGTAAACAAACATTGAATAAATAAATATGATATTTTCACATAGGATAAAATGATGTTTCCATAGCCTCTCTAAAAGTCTCAAAAGCCTTCCTCAAGGGCATTTTCTTACTCAGACCTCCAATCAGAGACCCTGTTCCCCATTGGGGTATCCGTATTATGCTTCAAGCCTTGACCCAAACACCCTTTGAACCAGCAACTTTGATAGACTTGAAGTTTCTTTCATGGAAAGCTACTTTTCTTGTTTCAACTACATCTGCTAGTTGTTTTCTGAATTGCAAGCACTATCTTGTAAACCACCATATTTGTTTTTTTCATAAAGACAGAGTGGACTTGGGAACAAAATCTTCTTTTCTGCCAAAGGTGACATCTGACACAAATCTGAATCAGTCAATTGACTTGCCAGTCTTTTGTCCCAGATTCCCAAACAAAGAAGAATGTATGCTACACATGCTAGATGTTCATAGACAGCTCAGATTCTGCTTGCATAAACCAAGGATATTAGGAAGTAAGATTAGCTATATGTATCCTTTTCTAAAACAACATTGGGTAAAAGCATATCAAAAGTCATTCTTTCTAAATAGCTGTTGGAATAAATTTCCTTTGTTTATAATAAACTGGGCTTACGCTTACTTGCAAAATTAAAAGCTCATTCTACTACAGAAGTGGATATTTCTACAGACTTCATGAAGAGGACATCTATTGATGACATTTGTGTAGAAGCAATATAATCCATGGTCCATATCTTTGTATCTTATTACATATTTGAAATGCAGTCCAGATCACGTTCTTCTTTTGGTTTCACTATTCTTGAGAATATCCTTCCTTGATGAAAACCAGGATGTTCTGTAGCTTGGGAATCTCCCAAATTTTGAAGTGGACAAAAATGGACAACATTAGATATGAATGTTATGTACTTACCATAATGATAGATCCATGCTGTCTCATTTTCATCCAGTTCAGCATCCCTCCCTTCCTCCTTCCCCCTTCCAATATTGTCACTGACAGTTTCTGGTGACCAGACAAACCTCATCTGGGACCCTGTTCATGAAAATTTATTTTGGTACCTTACTGTTAGTATTAATATGTTTTCTAACCTTGGCACCTAGAGGTTTTTCAGTCATAAGATGGACATAATATTTAGGGATATGCCAGCAAACTTTATCTGAAGTACTTCAGTGAAGAGGAGGGAATTATGGATAGGGTAGGGGTCAGTACCTTGGATCCACAGCTGTAGGAAAAGGTGCCAAGGTCGGATCTGATCAGATCCAAAACCCAAAGGATGAACCAAATGCAAATGAGGCAATGTAGATCTATTGTTATGTTAAGTACATACCTCTGGTATTTAAAACATGAGTATTACCACATTGCAATAACCATAAGCTTCAGACCATTTATATGGTACCTTGCTTTTGGATCATATTATCAGTTCTCTGCATTGCCAATGAGCTCCAAGGATTTTCACAAAATGCATAGCTCCAGTCATAGCTTATTGGAGACTAAATGGCATTCACATTTTACCTTATTTAGATGACTTGTTTATTTTTGTAGAGTCTACGTCCACATGTTAAGAGTCATTAACCTGGATTATGTCTCTTTTGACCAATCTGCTCTTTCAGATTAATATTTCAAAATCCTCAACACACATGATTGTGGTTCTTGGATGCCTTACATATAATACTCTTCAAAATGCCTTTTTGAAACAAGAGATGGTGGATTTTTATCGAGAAGTTTCCATAAACGTTTTCAATCAGTCTCAGACTTCTCCAAGAGAATTTCATGGGATCCTAATGTTTCTGGCTTCTATGATTCTCATGATTCCCTAAGGCAGGTTACACATGAGAAAAATGCAGTGGTTTCTAAAGAAAACACATGGAACCAGCATTTACATTCTCTGGAGTATCAAACTCCAGTCTGGTGCTTTATAAAAGGAAACTTTATTGGTGGCGACAACAAATTAAAATGAACCCAGGTCTTCCCTTCTCTACTCAGACACTAAACCAATCTCTCACCACAAATGCATCAGACTTTGCTTGGGAAGCAGTTTCCATGAGGGTAAAGGTGCAAGGCTTGTGGAGTATTTCAAGCAGACCAAAGCACATCAGTATAAAGGAGGTTGTGATGATAGGAGGTACAGCCAGCCATGCCAGGGAGAAGTATAACAGTGGATGTATGACTTGTGCTAGCACAGCTGGCTGGAAATTTGTAAATAATTGTATATCATTAGTATATCAAACTGATCTGTACAGATGCTTGTGCTGAAAATGTATTTGTGATCTCTGCTTGTGTTAATTGTTTAAAATGTATCATCAGTGCATCCTACTGAAATGAAGAGATATGTGCATGTATTATGGTATCTGAATTAAATGTATGTTTTAATGTAGGACACTGGCACAGCAAAGGTTAACCAGCTGGCTTATTTTAAGAAAAATAACAGAAATGTAAATGAGCTGTTAAAGCATTGAAAGGTACCCCACAATGCCGAGTAGGACCGGAAATGCTGGGTTTGGGACACAGCCTTTGTTCATTAGCTCAGTGAAAAGAGGGGAAGCTTTCGGGCACTGCCATAAACATTTGGATGTGTATTGCAGACATCTGTGCTCAATTCCTGTCTCAGACTTCAAAAGGAGAAATTGTGAGAACCTAGAGTCAGGTGACCAGATGAGGTCATTCTGCAAGTCATCTTGGATATTATATTTTACAGGGAGTAATCTCAGAGTATAGAGTAGAATGTTTAGGGAGCCTGACCAGAAAGACAGCTCATATATTTCATCTTGCCTTGCCCAAGTAAGTTATTAGGGAACAGTAAATTATCTTAGATTCAGTCATAATATAGCAAAGCTTAGTTTAGAGATTGTTTTTCTTTATTTGTAGTCTGTTCCTCAATGTTTTCAATATTTTCTGTGATTTAAACCATCTGGTTTACTGCGAAGTCAGTATTTTCATGTACTTGTATTATTTATTATTAAATATATTTAAAATGTTTATTGTGGCCAGTCCTTAGTATCTAACTTTTGAGAATACTTATATTTCTTTGGTGACACTGTGTGGGGCACTCCAGAAGGCCTAGCCATCTTGGTAAACTACTATCATTTGTATTAGTATTAATATTGCACAGTATAATTGGACACTGTTTGTTAAAGGCCTTAGAGTAGCTGACTGTGAAGTGTCTGGTGGCACTGATAACTACCTTATACTCTGAGCAGAAGGTGGCAAAGCAGGTAAACATGTACCAGCCTTTCCCAGGTGTGTGTGTGTGTGTGTGTGTGTGTGTGTGTGTGTGTGTGTGTGTGTGTGTGTGTGTGTGTGTGTGAAAATCAAATTTATTAAAGAGTGTATGTCAGCTACTTGGGACATGGACAAGAAGCACTGAGTTCACAGAGAAGGTGCTGGAAGACTTAGCTTGGACAATTAGCTGAGGACCTAACCCTACAGCTGTACCAGTGGGGTCTTATTGGGGATCTGAAGGGAGCCAGATATAGAGACATCCAGAACCTGGGCTGAGTGTGTTCCCTGTATGCTCTTAAGGGAAATTGTACCTGATGCAGAGAGGTCTGCATCTGGAATTACTGAATGTATCCATTTGCATTCCAAGTGCACGCCCCTCTCCAGTGTCAGTGGTAAGGATTCAGGCTCTTTGATTACCAGCCCAGCATGGGGGTGACAAATATTGGTCCCCATCACACATTGGCAACAGTGGTGGACATCACATTTTTATTGGTTGGAGGTGGTGGGATCATCATATGCTCACATTTTGTTGAGTTGTGGCGTGGATATTGAATTCCTGTAGCCTGTAAGCAGTGGTCATTAAAGAAGGTGTTTGTACTCTCAAGCAACCACAAAGTAGACTTTCAGAGTTTCATCTCACAATAGTTTTACTTATTTACTTTTTTTAGCATAGATAGTCAAGGAGAGCAGGCAAGTATGTCGACAGAGGATTATGGCAAACTGGCAAGGAAACAGATTGCTGAAATGTGCCAAGCCAAAGGACTAGGGCATGCCAACCTGACTAAAGTGGAAATGATTGCAACCTTAACCACAGCTGCACCACAGACCAGCAACTATGAAGATAACCAGTTGGGTGATGGGAATTTGCAGCCCTCAGAAACAGGACAGTTCAACTTTTCCTCAGAGGACTTAAAATCCATCTATAGTTAAAGAGATTTGAACTAGAGGCCAAATGGTTGGAATCAGAATCAGCAAAGAGACTGCGGCACTTGGAAGCTGAAGAAAATGAGAGGACAAGGCAACATAAAAAAGAAATGCTGACTCTTGGCCAGGGTCATGGAGGTAATGGGGAAGGGAGTAATCATACCCCAGAAGCAATAAAGGTCAGTAAACGTCTTCCTCAGTACCAAGAAGGTGATAATTTTGATAGCTTTATTCATATATTTGAAAGAGTATGCAAACAGTATAATGTTGACCAAGGGCTCTGGGTATAGTTCCTCACCTCGTAACTCCATGGTAAAGCTGTAACTGTTGTTTCTAAATTGTCTGATACTGATTGTTTAGATTATGATTGAGTTAAGCACTGTTTATCACAATGTTTTAAGTTAACACCAGAAGCTTACAGAAAAAAAGTTTTGTGAGCATAGACACAAGGCAGATGAAAGTGTATATGATTATATTGCTGAGTTAAGCACTTATTTTCATAGGTGGGTGAGTGGGTATCAGGTCACCACTTTTCAAGGGCTGGCAGACCTTTTAGTGAGGAAGCAAGCCATAAGCATTTTGTCTGAGGACATGAGAAGCTGGTTGGCGGACAGGGAATGCAATTCTGCAGATGAGTTGGGCAAAAAGGGAGACCTATACCTAGGAAGCAGGGCATCACTGCTCAGAAATACGATACCCAGTGCTGCACATGGATATAAGGGAATCCATGGTGGGCAGCCTAAACTGCTCCAACAGAGACCTCCAGTAACATGGCAAGCCACTAGTTCAGGTACATGGCCAGGATTAAGGGTTAAATGATTTAAATGTAACCAGTGGGGCCATGTAGCATATAGATGTCCATTGAGGAAAGGTGGGGGAGCCAGCAAGTGGGAATAACAGAATGCCAGTGGTAAGTTGTCTGGAGACAACAGAGGTAACAAACTGCCAGTAGAGTTTATATCCGATCTTGGTGCATGGGAAACAGGCCACTGTGAAGAGGGACACAGCCTCTGATATAACCATTGTGAAGCCTGCAATGGTTAAAGAGGATCAGTACTTGCTTGGGCAGTCCATTCCAGTCATAGCTGCGGAAGACATCCCATTCCAAATGCCTTTGACTAGGGTCCACCACCTTGACTGGGAGAGTGGAAAAGGAAGGAAGCAAGTAGGTGTGTTTGAGGATATGATTACAGATGTCTGGATAGGGAATGATTCTGATAATGCAGTATCGCTCTCACTTTCTGTTTGTTTTACTGCAGAATGTAGCAATATCAGTTCATTATCTATTAATTGTAGTTACTTCTAATCATGTTGACCAGTCTTCCCTTTAACTCTTTCACTCTTTTTACCTTCTCCAGTTCTCTAAACCCTACTCCAGTGTCCTTCTCCTACCTGCGACTGTGGCTAGGGAATCGTCTGATAATCATAGAATCTTTACAGAGCATGGACATCAATCAGTTATCGTACATGTGCTCTTCTGTTTAATTTAAACTGTAGGTGTTTTATTTTATTTTATCCAGTCTAAATAGCAAGATTTTCTGTAGCTACTACTTGGTGTTTACAGCACCAGAACAACAGCCATTACAGGGATAAATTTGCTCCTGCTCCCTAAGACTATTCGGGCTTCCCAATTTCCCAGCCCAATAACTTATGTCTGTTTGTTTGCCTAATTCTTCTAAAGGGACTAAGTATTGACAGTGCCTAGGCTGCATACTTCCAAACTATAATTCAGTTGCTCAGGGATTTTCAGCCAACTGGTCTTTCTCAGACATAGCTTCCTGCAGACTACAGCAATGGTAGTTTGTTCTTACCTGTGGCAGATTGTTTCTTTGCTGGCACTATGTCTAAGGTGGGTTCAGCCCGCTCCGTTCACCCTCGCTACTCTTGTGCTTTCTTCGCTCCCGTACACTAACCCCATTCCCACCCATCCCCATTTCAGTTACATTTATTCTCACCCTAAGTCCCCCCCCCCACTAACTGCCAGCCAGTCACCATCCTTCATTAATAAAATGCCACTTATAATTAAACTAGCACCCTTCATTCTCTGATTACCCCTAATCCTCCTACTACAGCTTACCCCACTACAAATTAATATCTACCACAAACTCACATCCACAAACTCCACAGAAACCATTCCTCTCAGCACCTTCTTCAACATTTCTTGTAAAATCCCATGATTGGAGGAACTCCATGGTCACCCTCAGTAAGAAGCTGAGATCCCTCATAAAATGCGCCAAAGCTAGTTACAAAAACAAAATCGCTACTGATTCTAAAGACAACCACAAAGCATTCTATAGCTATGTCAAGAATCTCAATGGCAACACTCACATCTAACCAACTGATATTGCCAACATCCTGGCAGACAGGTTCAGTGCTAACTTTACCCCTCTCTCATCCCCTAAAGGGCCCATTTCTATACCGGAAGAATGAAAAGTACCTGTAATCATGGCTGCACAGGTAAAAAACACACTCTCCAAAGCCAAGAACACAGCATCCATGGGACCTGACAACATCCCAGGCTGCATTCTACATGAACTACAGAACAAACTGGCACCCCACCTAAGTACCATGTTAAATCATAGCCTCACCTCAGGCTTTGTGCCCAATGAATGGTGCACAGCAACGGTTATCCCACTTCAAAAAGGGGGAGTCACCACGGACCCCAGGAACTACCGCCCCATTAGCCTAATGAGCCTGGTCTGCAAGGCTATGGAGCATATCATCATGGAACTTATAAACAATGACATTGGTAATCTCCAAACTCTGGACCCTACCCAGTTTCGGTGTGTAAAAGGCAGATCATGTCTCCTAAACCTGATAGACTTCTTTGAAGCGGTCACCAAAGCTGTAGATGAGGGTAAGGTGGTACACACAGCCTATCTAGATCTCACCAAGGCTTTTGACACCATCCCCCACTCTGGAATTATAGACAAACTCACTAAACTAGGCATAAATCCCTATGTCACAAGATAGGTTGCCAACTGGCTCACTGACCGAACCCATACTGTGAAAGCAGCAGACTCTAAATCCAACTTCAGACCAGTGACAAGTGGAGTACCACAGGGTTCAGTCCTAGGTCCTCTCCTGTTTGGCATCTACTTCTCTGAGGTACAGGCTAACACAGAAGGTCCTTGACTAACAAAGTTTGCAGATGACTGCACACTAGGAGTCATAATAAAATCTCCTAACGATGTGGATATCCTACAAAAGGGCCTCACTGAGACAGATGCCTGGTGTCAAAGCCATGGCCTCAAGCTCAATGCCAAAAAGTGCATTGTCAACCCGTTTGGTAAAAACTCTGTACCCATGAACTACCACATAGGTGGTAGTCTACTTAACACTAAAAGCATGATAAGAGACCTTGGGACACAGCTGGACAGTAATCTTTCCTTTGATAATCACATCACCACAGTAGTCAGGAAATCCTTCTACGTGGTACACCTCATCAAAAAAGGTTTCTCATCCAGGAAAAAAGAGGTAATTGTTCCCCTCTACTCATCAGTCATTAGACCCATTATAGAGTACAATGCCCCTTTTGGTATGTACCTCACAAGACATCTACAACAACTGGAAAGGCCACAGAAATACCTCACAAAGAGGATTACTGGCCTCAAACAGATGCCCTACGCAGACCGTCTCAAAAAACTCCAGCTTTACTCTGTCACATATCACCTACTCAGAGGCGATCTCTGCCTAACATACAAAGCTATGTCAAACACAGAGCTGTTGGACATGCTCCACGTAAAGAAATCCCAATCCCTCCGAGCTACACGCTCTAGGGACCTAAACCTTGTCACCACAATAAACAGAACATGCTGGAGGGATAGATTCCTGTCTCAGACACTTCCCATACTCTGGAACAAACTACCTATCTATATCAAACAAACCTCCTCATTAGCACTCGTCAAGAAAAATCTTGATGATTGGATGGGAGATAGGAAATTCACCCCGGGGATCACTTCTGTGGCTCTGCTTGACAGGGGCACAGGAAAATAATTTTCTTGGGTGGCAAAAGCCAGGGTGCCATTTGGCTAGGCTTATGTAGGCCCTAGGGCCAATAGCTTAGTACCTACCTATGAACCTATGAACCTATACACACCACAGAATATTCTCTCCTTTAAACTAAAACTCCTTCCCATAAATGATAATACCATTATAAACCATACCACATACCTCCACCATAACATAAAAAGGAAAGAAGAACCCACTAATATCCTACATAAATACTATAAACTATCCTTAAGTGGAGCTATTCATCCCAGTCCAGGTCTCCTGTCCTCACCTCTCAACCTACATAGCCCATACAAAGCCCTAAACCTAACTACAATTAACCTACAAAGTATTTGAAACAAAATTCCTAACTTCCATGCCTGGATAACACATAACAAACCTGACTTTATTGCCACCACAGAAACATGGCTAAAACCATATATTAAAAACTCAGAATTCCTTCCTCCTGGCTTCACTTGCCTCCGCTCAGATAGGCCACATAAAAAAGGTGGAGGGGTAGCACTGATCTATCCCCACACCTTTAATATAGGTCTATATAACTCTACCATACCCAATTCCTCCATGGCAGAAATCCTAATAACCTGCCTAAACATTAATGACAGCAAAAACCTCTGCATCATCATCCTCTACATTCCTCCTGGCAACAATATTCCTATACTAGGAAATCTAAGCTTGGACATCAAACAACATAGCCATATAAACTATAATCCTTGACAATATTAATATTAATTGGTTAGATGTCTCTCAGCTACACTCCTCAGCAAGCATCAACCTATATAACCACAGCCAGCTAATTACTGACATTACCAGACCTAACAAAAACAACAGTTGTGGTACAATCTTACATTGGATTATGGTCTCCAACTCCAATAAAATATCCAGTACAGGAACTCTCCCAAACAGTATCAGTGACCACTTAACTCCCTATATAATACGTAAAACAACGTCCCCATTAAACAGACATCAGTATAAAAACACCAGAGACTTATCAAATGTTTGCCCCTCTGCCTTCAACAACTGTTTAGACAGCAATTAACTGCTTTCCCTTAAAAATACTCCCTCTTGATGAAGCAGTTGAATTTTTCAACTTTATTTTCCTCAATATCTTTAACAACTTCGCTCCCCCTGGCTAAAATGAGTAAAAGCCAGGTACACCCCATAGCTCACAAGAACAACTAAACTGAACATGACCTCTAGAGACAAAGCTTGGAAGCTTTGGCAAAAGCACAAAAATCCTTCTGACCTTAAAACCTACAGACACCTTCACAACCAAGTAAAGCTCCTAGTTATTAAAGATAAAAAAGACTACTGTCATAATCTACAAAACCATCACAAACAAAACCCAAAACACTTCTGGAGCTCAATCAACAAGCTGTTATCTCCTGGGTCAGACAACAACCCTTGCCAAAACCCAGAAACACAACCCAATGAAATAGCCCCACTCTTCAATACATATTTCATAGAAATCATAGCCAGTCTTACCACCAACTTTCCTCAAAACCATTCTAAACCATCAACCCCCCCCTCTACAAATACCTCCATTCCCCACTCATATAACTTCTCTATAGCACCTATCCCTACTGCCACTGTAAAGAAACTACTTCTCAAACTAAAACCTTGTACCACTGCTCCTGACAACCTGCCCCCAGAATTCCTTCAAATAGGCACAAACTGCATTGCCTACCCTGTCAGCCTACTTCTTAATAGGTCCATCACAGAGTCCTAGGTTCCCACCATTTGGAAAAAATGCTTTCATTCTCCCACTGCACAAGGGTGGTAACAATATAGACATCTCCAACTTTCGACCCATTGCCATTCTTTCTCCCATCTCAAAACTCCTGGAGAAATGTATGCACAGCCAACTCCAAAACTTTCCACTCAGCAATAACCTATTATCAGTAACCCAACATAGTATTTCACCTGGACATAGTACCACTACAGCTCTTATATCCTTCTGTGACTCCTTCAACCAGGCTCGAGACACTGGAAATCTTGTTTCCTCTCTATTTCTCAACCTCTCCAAAGCCTTTGATACTATCTCTCACCCTCTTCTTCTTATAAAACTGTCCAACTTAGGAATCTCTCCTTCTACCCTACACTGGTTCTCCAACTATCTCACAGACAGGCAACAAGCTACTAAGTGGCTACACTCTTTTTCTCCTTTCCTTAACACCACTACTGGGGTACCCCAAGGATCCACTTAGGGCCTCTGCTCTTCAACATTTTTATTAATGACTTCCACTCTTCTCTCACTCAAGGCCCTCTCGTCCAATATGCAGATGATTGCACTATCATCTGCACTGCTAATTTTTCACCTGAACTCCTGAAACTTACCAGTCAGCTCTCAGCTCCACCAAAATATGGATGGCTAACAACCACCTTGCCTTAAACCCCAATAAAACCAAGCTAATGCTATCACCCCTAAGAAGTCCACTACTATAAACAAAGGCTCTTTCCCTATTCTCTCCCAGGATAACACCATACATACTAAGCTTCTTAGGTGTCACTATAGATGAACACCTAACTTTCAACTTGCATATACACAGCAAAATTAAAAAAGCAGACCAGAAACTAGGCATGCTATATCATCACAAAATCTTCCTAAATCAGTCCTCAAAATTATCCACTGTCTCCTGTTTCCTGCTACCAACACTTCTTTATGGTACTCCTCTCTTTACCAAACATACAGGCCAGTCTTAAATCCAAACTAGACTCATGCTATAACAAAATTGCTAAGTTCATCACTAATGGACAACATTCCTCCCACCACTGCACCTCTCTTCGGCAAGTAAACTGGCTGGAACTTCCCCATCATCTTACATACATACAACTAACAACTGCCCACAAACTAATATTCAGTCCTTCCAGCTGCCCTTCCCTCTCCTCTCTGCTTACTCTGTACAGATGCTTTGGTGAAAATGTATTTGTGAGCTCTGCTTATGTTAATTGTGTTAAAATGTATCAACAGTGCACCCTGCTGAAATGAAGAGAAATGTACATGTATTATGGTGTCTGAATTAAATGTATATGTTTTAATAGAGGACACTGGTGCAGCAAAGGTTGACCAGCTAGCTTATTTTAAGAAAAATAAGGGAAATTTAAATGATCTGTTATATAATTGAAAGTCACCCCACAGTGATGAGTAGGACTGGAGATGCTGGGTCTGGGACAGAACCTTTGTTCATTAGCTCAGTGAAAAAAGGGGAGGCCACCAGGCACTGCCATAAACATTTGGATGCCTGCCATCTATGCTCAATTCCTGTCTCAAACTTCAAAAGGAGATATTGTTGGAACCTAGAGTCAGGTGACTAGATGAGGTCATTCTGCAAGTCATCTTGGATATTATATTTTACAGGGAGTAATCTCAGAGTAAAAGTGTATTCTGTTTGGGGAGCCTGACTAGAAAGACTGCTCACATATTCCATCTTGCCTTGCTCAAGTAAGTTATTAGGGACAGTAAATTCTCTTAGATTCAGACAAGAATATAGTGAAACTAAGTTTAGAGATTGTTTTTCTATATTTGTATGAGTCTGTCCATCAGTGTTGTTTTCAATATTTTCTGTGATTTACTGTGAATATATATTCAGTATTTTCATGTACGTTTATTATTTATCATTAAATATATTTAAAACGTTTATTGTGGTTGGTCCTTAGTATCTAACCTTTGAAAGTACTTATATTTATTTGGTGACACTGTCCAGAAGGCCTAGCGATCTTGGTGAACTACTACCATTTATATTAGTATTAATATTGCAGATTATAATTGGAAACCCTTTGTTAAGGGCTTTAGAGTAGCTGATTGTGCAGTGATTACCTTATACTCTGGGCAGAAGGGGGCACAGCAGGTAAACCTGTACCAGCCTTTCACAGATGTGTGTGTGAAAATTAAGTCTCTTAAAGTGTGTGTGTGTGTGTGTGTGTGTGTGTGTGTGTGTGTGTGTGTGTGTGTGTGTGTGTGTGTGTGTGTGTGTGTGTGTGTGTGTGTGTGTGTGTGTCAGCTACTTGGGGCAGGGACATGAAGTACTGGGTTCACAGAGAGGGTACTGGAGGACTTGGCTTGGACACTAAGCTGGGGATATAACCCTACAGCTGCATCAGTGTGGAGTCTTATTGAGGATCTAGAGGGAGACAGATATAGAGACATCCAGACCCTGGCTGAATGTGATCTCTGTGTGGTCTTAAGGGAAAGTGTACTTGATGCAGAGACGTCTGCATCAGGAATTACTAAGTGTATCCAGCATGGGGATGACACATGTTGGTGCCCATCACATATTGGTAGCAGTGGTGGGTGTCACAGATTTGTTGGTTTGTAATCCCTACCTTAAAGTCTCTCCTTCACCTATAGTCCCCAGGACCTATTCAAGTGATTATACACAATATTGCAGTCATGTGGTACATAAACAAGTGGGGAGATACAAGGCCATACCTCCTATGCTGGCTGGCTGCAATGGCTTGGTTGTCTGGTCTTCATCATTACTTAACCCTCCAAGCATCTTACATTCCATCACAGCAAAACACAGTGGCAGACAAGCTGAGCAGCATCAGAACAGACCCTCATGAATAGAAATTGAATGGGGGGTTCAAGAACTAATCCAATGGGGGAACACCACCAATAGATCTGTTTGCCTCCTTTCAAAACAGACAACTAAATAAATTTTGCTCCAGGGCTCCTTGGAAGTAAAGCTGGAAAGCAGATGCATTTTCATTTCCTTGGGTGGGAATGTTCCTTTATATGTTTCCATCTTTTCCAGTGATATCCAGCGTAATTCTGAAGATTCAAAGGGATACCCCAAAAATCATTGTGGTGACCCCCTTTTGTCCAAAGCAGCATTGGTTCTCCCATCTTATGGCATTGACCTAGGGCAATTACAACATGCTGACAGAGTGGATCTACTCACACAAGACAGAGAGAGGCTAAAATACCTCATTCTCAATCAACTTAAACTGACTGCTTGGATGACTCATTTCTAATAACTTTTAAGCACTTATTTCATGAGGATGTGCAGCAGGTACTAAAGAATGCAAGAATGCATGTTACTAGAAAATCCTGTATTAGTAAATGAAAGTGATTTCTACTTCATAGTTTCATAGGTTGGTACTAGGCTATCAGCCCTAGAGCCTATACAAGACTAGCCATAACAATTCCCTGGCTATTTCTTCCCACACTATTTACTTCCCTGGACCCCTCTCTAGCAGGGTGACTGATGTGATCCCCGGGGTGAATTTCCTTTCTCCCATCCAATCGTCAAGGTTCCTTTTGAAGAGGGCCAAAGAGGCGCTGTGCTTGGCATGTATGGGCAGTCTATTCCAGAGTCTGGGGAGTCCCTGGGTCAGGAACCTATCCCTCCAGCATGTTTTGTTTATTGTGATGACAAGGTTTAGATCCCTGGAGCGTGTAGCTCTGAGGATTGGGGTTTCTTTAAGTGTAGCATGTCCAACAGCTCTGGGTTTGACATGGCCTTGTATGTTAATCAGAGATCGCCTCTGAGTAGACGATATGTGACAGAATATAGCTAGAGTTTTTTAAGATGGTCAGTGTAGGGCATCTGCTTTAGGCCTGTGATTCTTTTAGTGAGGTATTTCTGCGGCCTTTCCAGTTGTTGCAGATGTCTTGAGAGGTACATACCAAACGAGGCATTGTATTCCTTAATGGGTCTAATGAGGGATGAGTACAGTGGGACAATGACCTCCTTTTTTCTGGATGAAAAGCCCTTGGTGATGAGGTGTGCCACATAGAAGGATTTCCTGACTGTTGTGGCAATGTGGTTATCGAAGGTGAGACAACTGTCCACCTGTGTCCCTAAGTCTCTTATCACACTTTCAGTGTTTAGTGTACTGCCACCTATGTGGTAATTCATGGGTACATGTTTTTTCCCAAAGGGGATAACTATACATTTCTTGGCATTGAGCTTGAGCCCATGGCTCTGGCACCAAGCATCTGTTTCTGTAAGGCCCTTTTGTAGAGTATCCACATCATTTTGGGATGCAATAATGGCTCCCAGTTTGCAGTCATCTGCAAACTTTGTTAGCCAGAGTCCCTTAGTGTTGGCCTGTACTTCAGAGAAGTAGATGCCAAACAAGAGTGGTCCAAGGCCTGAACCCTGAGGTACTCCACTTGTCACTTGTCTGGAGACGGATTTGGAGTTGACTACTTTTACAGTGTGGGTTCTTTTAGTAAGCCAGTTGGCAACTCATCGAGTGACGTAGGGATTAATGCCCAGCTTATTAAGTCTATCTATGATTCCAGAGTGGAGGATGGTATCAAAGGCCTTGGCGAGGTCCAGATAGGCTGTGTGGACTGCCTTACCCTTATTCACAGCTCTGGAGACTGATTCAAAGAAGTTAATCAGGTTCAGGAGACAAGATCGGCCCTTCACAATCCCAAACTGGGTGGGGTCCAGTGTTTGAAGGTTACCAATGTCTAAGTTCCATAATAATACATTCCATGGCATTACAGATCAAGCTTGTCAGACTGATGGGGCGGTAGTTCCTGGGATCCAAGGTGGATCCCCCCTTGTGGAGTGGGATAACTGTAGCTGTGCGCCACTCAGTGGGTACGAAGCTTGAGGTGAGGCTATGATTAAACATGACACTTAGGTGAGGTGCCAGTTCATTTTGTAGTCCATGTAATACACAGCCCGGGATGTCATCTTGTCCCATGGATGCTGTATTCTTAGCTTTGGAGAGTGTGTTTTTTACCTGTGTGGCCATTATTACCGAATTTGGCAATCTTCCGGTATTGAGATGAGCCGTTTAGGGGGTGAGAGGGGGGTGAAGTTGGCACTGAATTGATCTGCCAGGATATTGGCAATATTATTGGGATCAGTTTATTTAATGCCATTCTGTTGTAGCTCAAAGCAGATCTGAGCATTACCATTTAGATTCTTGACATAGTTATAGAATGCCTTGTGTTTGTCTTTGGAATCTTTGGCAATTTTATTTTCATAACTAGCTTTGGAGGATTTTATGAGGGATCTCAGCTTCTTACTGAGGCTGGTAAGGGAGTTTTTTGCATCCTGGGATTTTCCTGTTTTCTGCAACAGTTTCTTCCTTTTGTTCTAAAGTTTGTTTATGGCAGGGAACCACCAGAGTAGCTTCCTTTTTTTGGAGGAGAGCATCTTGGTTCTATTTGGGATAGCACGATTCATGCATGAGTGGATGTGCTCGTACAGTGCCTTAGTGTAGGATTCAGCAGTCGAACTTTCAGTTCCCATCTGTATGGGTGTCATGAAGTTTGTCACTTTTGACTTGAGTAGCATGAAGATGGCTTTGGAGAAGTTTTTTATGGAGGTTTCCTTACTGGGGGGTGGGGGTGGGATGTGGATGTTAAGGGTGAAAAGCTTATGGTCAGACCTGACCAATGAGGGGGTGACCATAGGTGTGGAACATTAATTTCCCATGTTGGTTGGTTCATGCCTAACCAATAACTAGAGGCCCATCACAGATTGTGTACCACTGGTGCTCAAATATTTGTGTGAGGCACTTTCCTCTGGCCTCACATATTCCTCTTTAAAGATTCCTATTGCAGTCATTTCAGCATGTCTGCCCATGGATCCTTCTCTTTCTTCTGTGTTTGTGGTGAAACAGTTTCTGAAAGCAGTTTTATACCTGAGATGTCCTCCTAAGTAGGTTACTCCTCCTCCTTGGTATCTCAACTTTGTGGTGGAAAAGTTGACCATGTCACCTTTTGAACCTGCCCATCAAGTTAATTTAAAGTTCTTTATTTGGAAAACTGTGCTCATTAATGCTCTGACATCTGCAAGAACAGTGAGTTGCAAGATGTCATGGTGGGTGAGCCCTATCTTATTTCCACTGGGGCAGGGTCTCCTTAAGAACAAACCCCTCATTGGACTTCCAAGATGGCTGCACATTAAGTAACAGCTTAACTCTGACTCTCCCAGTGTGAAAACAGAAACTTAACACAGAAAGCCAGTGGGTCTGGATTTCTGAGTAAAATTCAATAACTAACTAGTAAGTACACTGCCTAGATGCCAAGAAAAAATAAATACAGAGGAACTAAAGGAAAATCAGCTACAAAAAGATGATGAAAAAAATATTGACTGGGAAAAGTACTGTAGCTGTTCAGCAAAAAAAATGTGCACGGTCCAGATGTGACTTTCCAGTAACCTTGAGGAAAGTATAAAGCAATTGCATACAGACCTGACTAAAATAAATGAAACATTGATGGAGTATATCAACTCAAACAATAAAAGGCTGGAAAAAATGGAAGGAGCTTTAAACAGATACTCAGATGAGATGATAAAGCTGCAAAAACCAGAGGTCGAAATGAAGAAAAGGCTGGCTGAATATGAGACTGCACAAGAAGCAATGTTTTAAAAATAACAGAATTAGAGGACAGATCATGTAGAGAAAACTTGAGATTTTCTGCTGTACCTGAGATGCTGGAGGGAACAGACTGTATTAATTTCATAAAAGCACAAATAAGCAACTGGGCTGGTATTCAACAATAGGAATTGTTAATTGAAAGGGCACATTGTGTGCACACTCCAATCCTGGCTATTTGAAACCAGCCTAGACCTTTAATAGTAAAAATGCAATCTTACCAGCAAAAGAAGTTGATTCTGACAAAATTGTGGCAGAAGGACAAAGTACTAAAAGTGGAAGACAGTATAGTGTTTGTGGAGAATGACTACTCATTTTACACCAGGCAGAGGTGGAATAAATTCATTCCATTGTATAGGGAATGTCGAGAAGCAGGCATGAGATTCAAACTGCTGTACCCAGCTATCTTCAAAATATTTTTCCTGGAAGAACAAAAACATTTTTTAATGAAATACATGTTAAGGAAGAAATACAAAAGTTTGTCCTCCAAATGTGAGCTGTGAAACAGAAGGGGATTCTGCTTCTTGTACTTCTGGTTATAAAGACCACAGAGAGACTGAGCCCGTGAAACCTTTCCCAGTGTTTCAATGGAAAATGCTTGAGAGAGGGGGAAAAAGCACAGTAGTTGACTAGAAGAATTGAGAGTGTACTGAAGATGAAGCAGAGACAGGGCTTGGGAGATGGAGATGAACAAGAATAGAACAAGAGAATCTAGAAATATTGGACTTTCTTGGACTTTGTTAAACTTGTAGTGAACACTAAAGCATATGCCCTACTTCATGTCATTAACATTTGAAGACTAAAAGCAGTAACTTGGAAACTGGCAAATGTGAGATTACAAAACAATAATTATATTTGTGAAACAGGACAGAATGAGAAAAGCTGGAAATATTGCACTTCTTTGGACTTTGTTAAACTTGTTGGGGACTTTAAAACATATGCCCTACTTCATGTCATTAATACTCAGAAACATACTCAGGAGAGGGAAAGAGGAGGGAGAGAGCTAACTGTAAGTAAAACAATTTTTTTCTTAACAGTATTACTTAAGTGGTGCATGACTTTCTCTGCATGTTATAAAGTATTTTTTTAGATATTTTTAAGTGTAATGGGGATACTAATGTAAATATGTGCTTCTGTTTATTCTTTTTTGTTTCTCTCTCCCTTCTTCTCTCTTTCCCCTTGTTCAGTTTTAAGAAATGTAGGCACTGCAATGTAAAAAAGATGCTCTGGTTAAAAGAGCATGACAAAAGAAAGATTAGTGTGCTTTTTAACAGAAAGCAAGTAAATGAAAAACTATTGAATATTATAAAGTCTGTTTTCTAGTAAAGAGTCCTATATCTGTTTCTCATGTCACTAGCAGACAAGCTGATAAAGATAAATGGCTCAGAGAAAATGTTTTCTGAAAGCATTCAAGTGTTTTCCCAGATGGGAGAGCTATAAAGATAAGGCAAAACCAGACAGCATGTAACAGAATCACAGGCTCTACCATACATCTTAACATGTTTAATCTTTCTTTTTGTTTAGCTTGAGCCTGTGTGTGTGGTTGTAAGTTTGGAACTTTTTTCTTATTAGGGGGTAAAATTTCAATATTTGAAGATGTATATAGTTTTGTGTGTTATTATTAAGTTAGATTTTAAGGGGGCAGTGTGTGTGTGTGTGTGTGTGTGTGTGTGTGTGTGTGTGCGTGCGTGCGTGCGTGTGTGTGTGTGTGTGTGTGTGTGTGTGTGTGTGTGTGCATATTTTTATTTAAGGGTTTTTGACAAAACAAAAAGTTCTGGAAGATGTGACATAGGCTCAAATGGAGATGGCAAGAAACAATTGTATAAAAATTAACCTGCCAAACAGTGTATGCACATAACACAAAAACTGGAACTAGACATTTAAAAAGCTGTTATACATAAAAGGTGGGAATAATAATCCCTCAAGAATATGATTCTTTCTATAATGTCTTTAAACGTTAATGGTTTTACAGATAAATACAAAAAAGAAAGAGTAGCAAATTATATTAAACAATGTACCGTGCAAATAGCTATGCTACAGGAGACACACTTGGAAAGAACTGAACATGTGAAATTGATAAAGAAAAGTTTTCAGGATGGTTATTCAGCAGAATACCTGGAACAATTACAAGAGGAGCTCCAATAGTAATAGAAGAGGGAAAAAATACAATAATGGTTGATTTTTAGACACTGGCACTATCCCACCTATCTGTTGAAAAGTGAGGAATTTAAGGAATGGGTAGTGGAAATTATTCAGGAGATCAAATCTCCAGTGAGAGTTTTTTTCCAGGAGATGGTAGGGCAATAGCTATAGAGGTTTCGATATGATTAAGAAGTAAGAATTATTTAGAGGGACTGACAAATATTAAAGTATTGCAAAAATAGAGGGAATCCCACAGAACAAGAAGAGGAGCAACTGCAGAATACTAAATAGAAAATAAGGGATTACCTCGATAATATGCATGAGTTTAGAAAGATTACTGTTAAGCAACTATTTTTGATAAGAACTCTAGAGCACAAAAACATTTAGCACAATGACTCAGGCAACAGAAGGTAGAAAGGGCTGTCACCAAGCTTGGGGAGATAACAAAGGATCCTGTAGAAGTATTAGAAATATTTGGAAATTCTATGAAAGTCTGTATAAAGCAGATAAAAATGGAAATCAAGAAAAGGTCCAAATGGAAATGTTTATAGAATAATTAAATATGCCAAGGCTAGAGGGAGAGGAGGCTCAATTACTATCAGTTAGGATAGGAGGAGATGAAAAAAATGGTGATGTTTAACTAATTTACAGGAAATTCCCCAGGAATAGATGGGATTCCTGTGGACGTTTGGAAGATAGGAGGGAAAAAACTGATAAAGTTCTGGAAGGTTTTGTTTAACAGTATTTTAAGAGGAGGAGAAGTACCAGCATCCTGGAAAAAGCGGTAGTAGCTGTAATACTTAAAGAGGGTAAAGATCCATCAGATCCAGTTTTTTACAGGCTGATTGCAATACTAAAGCATGATTATAAAGTGTTTTTGTCTATAATGGCTAACAGGATGGCAAAAGTGATGCTAAAATTGATAGATATGGATCAATGAGGTTTTTTGGAAGGGAGGCAAACATTTGACAACATAAACAGAACATCGATGATCAAGAGGGAAGCAGAATGTAAGAAAATACCACTGTTGCTGATGGGTCTTGATGCAGAGAAAGCATTTGACAGAGTAAAAAAAGAAAAAAAAAACAAAAAATCTTGCTTTTTTCCCACTTTCTGAAAGTTAAGAAAGTTCAGTTACAGATTTGCTGTTCTGAACTGTTTGGAAGTTTCTAGAAGGCCAGCGCTTGCTTGGGCTAAAGGGAAGTCACTGTGTTCACCAGTGGGAGTGGTTAACACTGAACAGCCTGCCTGTCCCTGGAGGAGTGGTTACTACCTAGAAGCTGTAGTTTTATTGGCCATTTTGGGTCAATTCTAAACTCCTTGATCTCTCTCTCTTAAAACCCGGCTGCCTCATGGTTTTGGCAGCTTTTCGGGCTTGCTAGTTGTTGCTGAAGCACCTACCAAGGGGAGAAAACGCTGAGAGAAGAAAAGGAGCCACTTTTGTGATTTTAAGTATTTTCTTCTGATTTTTTGTTAAGTTTTACGGCTTTGCCGCCTACTTTTTGGCATTTTCTGGCTTGCTAAAGTTTATATCTGTAACAGTAACAGTACTTGGAACACATCTAGAGCCTGTTTACTGCATTTCCTGTGTTGCACTTAATTTAAAATCATTTTTTTCTCTAAAAACTGCATTTTACCTGATTTTGGCCTAGCACTCAAGTGTGGGGTCATTTATTACACTGTTGTGATTATTTTGCTGCTTGTGTATCTCTGCTACCTTTAAACTACAACAAAAAGAAAAAAAAAAAAATCTTGCTTTTTTCCCACTTTCTGAAAGTTAAGAAAGTTCAGTTACAGATTTGCTGTTCTGAACTGTTTGGAAGTTTCTAGAATGCCAGTCCTTGTTTGGGCTAAAGGGAAGTCTCTGTGTTCACCAGTGGGGTGGTTAACACTGAACAGCCTGCCTGTCCCTGGAGGAGTGGTTACTACCTAGAAAATGTAGTTTTATTGGCCATTTTGGTCAATTCTAAACTCCTTGATCTCTCTCTCTCTCTTAAAACCTTACAACTCTCTTTTTGTGCAGTTTTGCGCACTGAGCAGCGTCGGGCAGCGCCGCCTAAACAGGTTTAAACTATTCCAGGCTCCACAAAGTCTGCTCTTCACTTTTTCCCTTAGAACTGTTCAAACTCTCAAAGTAATCACTCTATTCTCTTTCTAAAGCCCTTCACTTGCTCAGCTCTTATAAGGAAACACTAACTAACTAAAGCATTACTTCTCATAAGTATTAGGCTCCCGATTGGTCCTTCCTGATCAACTGAAAAATCAGTTCCCTTCCCTAATCTGATCAGTAAAAAAACAGTTCCCTATACTAATCTGGTATGTCCAAGGGTCAGTTTCAAAGTTACTCTCCAGTCCAGCTGGTGAATCTGGGAATTTTGAGGCAATGTTACAATTGCCTTATGTACACAGACAACCCTCTCCTCCTTCCAACAAACTCTAATACATGTGAGAGATGCAGTTACACAGCCAAACTGGAGGCAGAGCTCTCTCAACCCAAGACTGGCACAATCATTTAGGAGGAAAAGGTAACCACCCACACCACAAATCCAGTCTCACACAGACCTATTGCATCTGCATACCCAACATATAAACACACAAAAACATACTCGAAGGCTCTAAATAAAAATCTGCCTAAACAGCAAAGACCTCCTAAGCAGATATCCAAGCAACAGCCACCCCTCAACAATACCCACAAATCACATATCTCACAAAATCAGTGTGCCTCACAGTCACAGCCCTTAAAGCCAAACAACACACCAAATACACTTGTTATAGGGGACTCTATTGTCCGGCACACTGACGTCCCACTCACCAGACTGAACAAGGAGAAGGTCACTGTAAGCTGCCTGTCAGGTGCCAGGATCCACCACATAATGCAAGCACTCAGGTCACTCCAAAGCAAGTACAAGTATGACTCCGTCATTGTATATGCTGGTGTGAATGACCTGAGACATACCTCCCTGGACTGCATGAAAAGAGACATAGAGGAGCTCTCTGACCATGTAGCCCAGGCTGGTATGACACTGACCTTGAGTAGCATCTTGCCCTCACCAAGAATGATGCCACAGTATAAAGTATAAAGACAAAATGATCAGTTTCAACAATTGGCTAAAGTATTGGTGTCATTCAAAGGGGATCCAGTGTCTGTCAGCCTGGGATGACATGCTCGACAATCCACGTTGCTTTGCTAGGGACAGCTTGTACCTGTCACCCTTAGGCTTTTGTATACTGGCCAAGGCTCTTGCCACCCCCATAGTGCCTTTTTTAGGCAAGGCTCAAAGGACAAACCCACCTCCATAGACAACCCAAGGATAAAAAAACTAAAGATAATGCTACTCAGTGCCAGAAGTCTAAACCTCAAGATGCACGCACTCGAGGCTCTCAGTATGGAGAAAATCGATGTCTGTGCAGTAACAGAAACCTGGTTCAAGGCTCCTGAGAGCACCCTAGCACTACCAGGTTATAACTCATACCATGCGTTTCGGCCCCAAAACTCGGACCGAAGCACAAAAGGAGGGGGAGTATCTATATTCAAAGATACCTACACCTCCAGGTTAGTGGCACTGCACAAAGCATCAGAAACAATCCATGTGCAACTAACAGTGGGCAAAACTGCCTTTCAGTTTGTAGCTTACTACAGAACACCCTCCCTATTACAGGAACCCCACTTGGCATTCCCGAGAACACTGGAGAATATGAAGGTCTCTCCAAACACTATGTTATTGGGTGACTTCAACTACCCAAACATTGACTGAGAAAACTACTCAAGCCCAAACACCCTCACCCAACGGTTCCTTGAATTTATAAACTCTAACGCAATGGAACAACTGGCCACCACTCCCACAAGAGGGAACAACATATTGGACCTGGTCATCACCAACATGGGGACTCTATGTTCCACACCAGAGGTAAACTCCCTCATTGGTAAGATCAGACCATAAACAAATTTCCCTGGACATCCATATCCCGTCCCCACCCCCAGCCAAGGAAATCACTGTAAAGAATTTCTCAAAAGCCAGCTTTGCACTTCTCAAGACTGAGGTAGAATCCTTCAAAGCCCCTGGGCCAGAGGATAATACATCCCAATCCACAGAATCCTTTACAAATGCATTCTATGAGCACCTGCAGGAATGCATGAATCGTGCTATCCCAAATGAAACCAAGACTCACTCCTCCAAAAACAGGAGACCGGTCTGGTGGACCCCGGCCATAAATAAGCTATACAACAGAAGGAGGAAGCTACTACATGACAGAGCAAAATCCCAAAAAGGGAAGGCATCTCTGATCAGTATTAGCAAGAAACTTCGATCCCTCATAAAATCATCAAAGGCCAGTTTCGAAAGAAAAATTGCCTTAGACACTAAAGATAATCACAAAGCCTTCTTTAGTTATGTCAGGAACATGGGCGGAAACTCCCAGATATGCTCTGAATTGTTGCATAATGGTACAAAATATACTGAACCTACAGACATAGCCAACATCCTGACAGACAGATTCAGCACAAACTCCCCCCCCTTCCCGCCCAAAGGAGCAAATGCCTATCTCAACTGAATGCAACCTCCCTGACATCACAGATGCACAGGTGAAAGCTGCCCTCTCCAAAGCAAAAAACACAGCATCTATGGGACCGTACGGTGTCCCAGGCTGTGTCTTACATGAGCTCCAAGAAGAACTGAACCCTCACATTAAATCACTGTTCAAACTTAGCCTTACTACAGGATATGTACCCAAAGAATGGCTTACAGCTACAGCGATCCCACTCCACAAAGGTGGTGCCACAATGGACCCCTGAAACTATCGCCCCATAAGCCTGACTAGTCTGGTCTGTAAAGCTATGGAGCGTATTATCATGGAACTCATAAACAAAGACATTGGGAGCCTCCAGACACTGGACCCTATCCAATTTGGCTTTGTTAAGATAGATCTTGCCTCTTAAACCTAGTTGATTTCTTTGAAACAGTTACCAAAGCCATAGATGAGAGCAAGGTAGTCCACACAGCCTACCTGGACCTCACAAAAGCCTTCGACACAATACCCCACTCGGGCATCATAAATAAGCTTACCAGCTTAAATATCAACCCCTATATCACAAGATGGGTTGCAAACTGGCTCAGAGATAGAACCCACATGGTCAGAATCACAGGTGCCATGTCCGAATCCAAACCAGTTACAAGTGGCATCCCACAGGGCTCAGTTCTGGGACCTCTCTTGTTCGGTATATACATCTCTGAGGTTCAGGCTAACATGGAGGGATTATGGCTGACAAAGTTCGCAGATGACTGCAAACTGGGGGCCATAATCGAATCTCCGGTTGACACAAGCATCCTCCAAAAGGGTCTCAGAGAGACAGATGCTTGGTGCCAGAGCCACGGCCTCAAGCTAAATGCTAAAAAGTGCATAGTCATCCCCTTTGGGAAAAACAAGGTGCCCACAAATTACCGCATAGGTGGTAATCCATTAAGTACGGAAGAAGTAGTTAGAGATTTGGGGACCAACGTAGATAGTAATCTCAACTTTGATAATCACGTTGCCAAAGTGGTTAGAAAGACCTTCTATATAGCCCACCTTATCATGAAAGGGTTCGCATCTAGATCAAGAGAGGTCATTGTGCCCCTGTACTTGTCACTCATCAGGCTCATAATTGAATACAATGCCCCTTTTGGGATGTACCTTACCCGACACCTGCAGTAACTGGAGAGACCCCAAAAGTACCTCACCAAGAGGATCATGGGCTACAAACAGATGTTCTATGCAGCTCGACTAAAGAAACTCCAGCTCTACTCAGTTGCTTACCGCCTATTCAGAGGTGATCTATGCCTGACATACAAAGCCATGTCAAACCCAGAATTAATGGACATGCTTCACCTCAAAAAATCCAAGTCCCTTAGAGCTACACGCTCCAGGGACCTAAACCTCAGCACAAAAATAAATAGGACATGCTGGAGGGACAGATTCATTTCCCAGAGGCTCCCCTCACTCTGGAATAGAATCCCAATTCATGTTAAACATAGCCCCTCACTGACCCTCTTCAAGCGAAATCTGGACGCATGGATGGGAAATCACAAATTCACCCCTGGGATCTCTTCGGTCTCCCTGCTAGACAGAGGCAGAGTAAACTAATCTTAAAAGGGTACCTTCTGTGACCTACTTTACAGAGGCACAGTAGGCTAATCTAATAGGGAGGCGGAAGTCAAATACACTCTGGCTAGGCTTATAAATGCCCTAGGGCAGATAGCCTAGTATCTACCTATGAACCTATGAGTATGATGGGATTTTATGAGCAGAGCAATGGAAGCATTAGCATTCCCTGATAAAGTTATAAGGTTGATTACAAGGATATATGAAGGATCAGAGGGGAAAATTAACGTGGGTGGGGTCCTCTCTGATAATCTCTGCTTGAGCAGGGAATGTCCTCTCTCCCATTTGTTATTTGTGTTATATTTAGAGCCATTCATAAAGAAAATAAGGGACTCAGAAATTAGGCAGTCGAGAAAAGCTGTCTTTATTTGCAGATGACATTATTTTATACCTGACTAAACCAGAAAGGGACATTACAGTGCTGTGGAACATACTGAGACAGTTTCAAACCTTTTTGGGACACAAAATTAATGAGGCTAAAACAAAAGCAATACCTATAAATTATAAACCCATATATGAATCGGTTCAGCAATAGCCTTATTTACCCCTCAGAGAATTTTTCCTCGGGCAGACAGCAAATGCTGGAGGTGTGATGGGGAAGAAAGAGGTAACTAGGAACATATTTTCTGGGAGTTTAATGAGTTGGCAGATTTTAAAGATTCAAAAACGTGAAAAACAAAAAAACTCAGAAGCAAATCCAGGCAACACAAAATGCACTCGACCACAGGTATTTAGAGCTTTCATCCACTTAATTTAATTGTGAACTTCTTCAGAAAAAACAGACCCACCCACCCAAGTTCCCTTAAATACATGTAAAAAGGAAATGACATCACAATAAACTTGCTTCTTATTATAAAATCAAATGAATTTCTATCTATAAAAATATGTGAGTAAAATGCACATAATATATACTGTTATAAAACATCTTTACTTAAAAAATTAATATTAATTTTTCAAAAGATATATGTATATATATATATATATATATATATATATATATATATATATATATATATATATACATATATTCTTATATTTTTACACAAACTTACTATTCCTTAAAGATGAAATATAGTATATATAACAATGTGCATTTTACTCACATATTTTTATAGATAGAAATTAATTTGATTTTATAATAAGAAGCAAGTTTATTGTGATGTCATTTCCTTTTTACATGTATTTAAGGGAACTTGGGTGGGTGTGTCTGTTTTTTCTGAAGAAGTTCACAATTAAATTAAGTGGATGAAAGCGCTAAATACCTGTGGTCGAGTGCATTTTGTGTTGCCTGGATTTGCTTCTGAGTTTTTTTGTTTTTCACGTTTTTGAGTTTTAAGTTTGTGTATTTGTTCAAGATTTTAAAGATTCCCTGCAGACTGCTCTGTCGGAGTTACTGGGTGGGCAAGTTGGGGTAAGTAAGGAAATTATTTTTTGAGCTATGATACAGAGTCAGAATTGCCGAGACATAGTAAAGCCTTGCTGAGTCTAATTATAATGGCTGCCATAAAAGCAATTATTAGAACATGGAAATCAAAGTGTAAACCAACTTTACTAGAAGTAGTGAAGACAGTAACAAGATAAAACAACTGGAACTGGGACCTTTAGAAAAGGGAATGAACAAATTACATACGAAAAAAATTTAAATGTGGGATCAGTACATGCAGAGGAGGAATGAGGTTTAAAAGAAGGCAGGATTTGAATGAGCTGTTGTATAGCTGACTAACAATAAATGGATATGTTAAAAGTGATGTATAATGTTTGAAGCTACAGTTGTGTCAGCACAGTTTGGAATGTATAATGTTTGCAACTGAGATTGTGTTACTGTGGTTTATTTTCCTTTATATAAATGTAATGTGGCCTATGTCATACATGATAATTTAATAAAGGTGCTTCTTGTTTAGAAAAAAAAGAACAAACCTCTCATTTATACCCAAAGTGGTTTCAAAGTTTAATTTGACTCAAGCCATCAATATCCTAGTTTTCTACTCAGAGCATAAAAAAACAAGAATAAAGGATTCTACATACTCTGGACATGCACAGGCACCTCTGGTACTATCCTGATGGAAATAAGCACTTTAGAAAAGCTGATTAGCTATTTATTTCTTATCAAGTGATACAAAAAGGGAGACCCTCTGTCTAAACAGACAATTTCCATGTGGTTGTCCTCAGCTATTATTTTAGAAATTCCCACCATCAACAATCCTTTCCAGGCAGTATCAAGGTGTATTCTACTAGTGCCTTGTCTTCTTTGATAGCATACTGGAGAGGGACTAGACTCTAGAAGCATTCTAGAGGTAGCTACATGATCCTCTGTACATGCCTTTACAAAACCTTAATTCCTGGATTCCTTTTTGAGGTCCAGGCCTAGCTTTGATAGGACCATTATCCAGGACCACCTGGATTCATATCCTTCCTCCTCCTCCCAGGTGAGATAGACTTTGGTAGTCAATGGTAAACACAGTACACTTATTAAGCTGCATTTACCCATAACAGGAGGTGTTCGAATTCCTCACTGCTGCAGTAGCTGCAACCACCCTTCATCCCCCTACTCTTATATATAGTTGAAGTTGTAGTTATGAGTTAAAGCAGGGTTGTGTTTGTTTCTACATTATATGTTTCCCTGTTATTATTGATTATATGATTCAGAATTGCTAGGCTTTTCTCTCCTTGTATGGACAAGAAAATCTTGAAGAAATCTTCATTTTGACTGCAGATTTCCCTCCTTGGGATTAGCCAATCAGCAGTCAGAGTGAAGGTTGGTGTGGCGTAGCTTTTAGTAGCTGGCCTGTTGTAATTTCCTGGGCAGAAAACAACCCATGTAACCTAAATGCAACTGCAGCAATGAGGAATTAGAACGGCTACTGTTATGGTAAACACAACTTACACAAGCGTACTTTCTTTAAAGGTCAAGCGGTTATAGGTTTGTTTAAGCTTGAGTACGATGGTGCTCTAGATTTTGGATACATAGGAAGAGTATACTGTAACTTAGGTATTTTCCTGCTCCACAAATAACATGGCATGTAGAACCATCATTTAGGTAGCTTGCACAGTCTAACATGCTAAAACACAGCATTAATGTGTTGACATTCATGCATGACAGTATAAAGATGGACTGTTCCTACAAAGGAAATGTTAGCAATGTGTCAGCTTTTTAAGCAAACAAAGTGCTTTACTGTGAATTTCTTTTGATGGGGTAGTAATATTGTATCTGGTTACAAGCCTTTTAAAAGCTGTACTATTTCAAATGGGTCTATATTAGATCATCGAAATGGCAGAATTTCAAATGATCTAATATCGAACCCAATATCTTGAACGGTGAAAACAGTGAAGCTGCACAAAACCAAATTCTTTCCTAGGGAAAGAATTTGGTTGGTCGTTGTTGTGGCTTTGCTGTTTTCAGTGATGCGGTGGAAAGTTATGGGTTGGGTTAAGGTAAGTGTGTGATTGTGTGGGTGTTCAGGTTAGGGCACAGGTTGGGTGAGTTAGGGTTAGGGCGCGGGTCAGATCAGTGTGCGATTGTGACAGAATTTGGGGTTAGAGGCAGGTTAAGTGAATTAGGGTTAGGGTGCGGGTGAGGTGAGTGTGCAATATTGAGAATTTGGGGTTGGGGCGGGTTAATTGAGTTAGGGTTAAGACGCAGGTGAGGTGAGTGTGGACCTTAGGGTTAGGGTCTGGGTTAAGGTAAGTGAATAGATAGTATTGTAAGTGCAGTGTAGTGTAGGGTCAGATGTGACTTTTAAATGTATGTGTGTGGATTGCTGGTTTTTAGCGTGCTTGTGGTGTGTGTGTGTGTGTTTCTTGGTACAGCAAATTTTTTTCCCTGGGGAAAAAATTCGCTGTTTTGAGGTTTCGATATTGTTAGGGTTCGGGTTTTGCAGTTCGACGTTACAGCATTCGATAATGAGCCATTTCGGTGATCTGATATAGACCCATTTCAAATAAGGAAGTCAACTGCAAAGTGTTGAATAAAATAAGTAATAAGAAAGGTCTTCTTGGTTTTACTGAAGTCAAACTCACCAAAGCCCAACTTACCATCTATACTATCCAGTCAAGCCAGTTAACCAGACTGATAAATAGGCTGCTTAACATTATTTTAATTGTATTTTTGTAACAGCTGATGTGGGGACAGCAGCTCCAAAGGGGCATAACTTAATATGCAATATTAAGAATTTTTAAACACAATTTAGTTAATTTATTCTGTCTTAAGGCGAGAGCTTTTTTCTCCCAATTAATCTCTAGCAGTACTGCAATAACAGACTGCAAACCCCTCTTCTTTTGATAGATTCTCATGTTGCGTTTTTATAGTAACTATCCTTTCATCCATCTACCGATGAAGGTTTTAAACATTTTTGCACTATGTCTATTGGTTTAAGCAGATTTATAAGCAGATGACTGGAGATGATATTCAAGCTCTCAGTCATTTGACAGACCTTCCTGCAGTAGCAGGGAGAGTTTCTCTGAGAAATGTTATGCAGTGTAACATACCAAACTGAACACTTTAATGCAGATATTTTAAATTAAGTCAAAACAAAATTAGAAATCGTAGCCTGGAGATCTGAGCTGACTTAGATATAAAGAAAGCAACACGGGGATACTTTTGGAAGTTTCTTTTCCTATCTTAACCTCACTCAGAAGCAATAGAACTGAACCTGGAAGTTTTGTGAAAACTTAGCCTAATAACAATTTGTGTTTTGTGTCTAGAAATGTGCCTTTATACCTCAAAGCTAAATGGATTGATTTTGAAGCAGAATTTTTTAGTTTTTTTCACAGTAGTCATAAGGTCTCATTAAGGTTTTGAGAGTTCTTCTAATGCTTTTGGTATTAATTAATAAGTGGCAGTCAAAGTAATCTACTAATGTCTAAATGACCCTGTACTGCGTAGGAAAACTACTTAGAAGTGAATGCAAATGTAACAAGACAAGCGCATGCTGCAAGTGTTGGAAAGTGTATATGCTTTTTCACACTTGCTGAATCATAGTTCATTTTTCAATATTTTAATCTGCCAACCAGTGGTCTTCCATCTAGTTTCATTTACTATACAGCAGCAGTGATTTACCAAACATCTGAAGTTCCTTTAAAGCTGAAATTCAATGTCAGAGGTGATCCTTCTGGGCAAGGCTTTAGCATCAGAGCTTGTCAGATGTCCAATGTCTAGTTGTGCAAGCAGTCTCTTTGCTTCAACTCTCATTTTCCATTTGCAACTTTCTTTTCCACTTATGTAGTGCCAATAGGCTTCTGAGGTGTGCATACAATCAAGTTTAATGTACTCTGCTGCATATTTAACATAGAAAAAATATATAAAAATGTTGTTGTTTACTGTTAAACACTATATTTGTTAAAATAAGCTTGTATTAAAAGTTTATATAAGTAAGCCCAACCCAAGGTCAGGTGACAGACTCATTTTACTTCTACTTCTTAAGAGTATTGTTTTAAAACTTAGAATATGAACTGTCAGTATTACAGCTAAATCAAAGGTAAACATCTGAAAATCGGTGAGATTCAAAAAGGTTAAATAGTATACAAATTATAACAATGCTTCCTACACTGTGAAGACAACATGCTTATTTAAAAAAATGTCAGCGATTCAGTGAATCACTCGTCTGCATTTATCATTGCACACTTTAATGTGGTAAAGTGTTCTGGAATATTGTTTTGCCCGCAGAAAATATAAGCTGAAACAGTAATACTGGATGTACTTTAAATACAAATGGGAAAAATGAATTGCCTTGCCACTTATACTACATCTTCAGAATGATTTAATTTATTTTCCAGTCTAGCTGCCTGAGCTCAGAAATTTAAGAAACTATGGCTTTGCTTCTTTTCTGGTAATCTACTTCAAAATGTGTCATGACTTTTGGCAGAAAATAAGCATATTTTGCCCATTAAGTCAATACCTAGCATTTATTTAAGAAAAGCATACTATGTCTGAGATCACCTGAGGCCATCCATCAGATTGTCAAGATGAAGAATCAGGTTTGGAACTAGACCAGAAGGACCAGGCTAGAGACCGCCCTAAGAAGAATGGGTTTTCTGCATGACACTACAACAAGAATTACTGAAATAAAAACATAAAACTGCTATGCTGTTTACAAGGGCACTCAAACAACTTACTGATCAGTACATGACTATAGCTGACAACAATCTATAGAAGATAAGGAAAACAAATCCATATACTGCAATTTACATAGGTGGCTAATGGAAAAAACATTCTAACCATCTTACAGAAATCTGCTACCAACAAAGGGGTATATAAAACAGTCAACACTGGGAGTTTCCAGAAACTATTTTATACCATAAATAAACTGAATTAAACAGTCATATGTATGAGATAAGATGGAAAAATATACATCAGTAGCCTGGCAAGTGTTATTTTAATTTTGAAAATGACTAGAAATTCAAGTCACTTCCTCTAGTCCACAGTATAGCAAAAAGTTGGAATAATCTTCCTCCCTCAGTGACTTCTGCACCTAATACCAAACAATTCAAAAACTCCCTTAAGGCTCATCTTATTAGCTCTTGACTATGTCCCTGTGTTACTTAATCCTAGTGTATGCTACCACCATCTTTCTCTCTTCTCTCCAATTATCAGACCCTCGCTAAAAATGGAAGTAACAAATGGTATCCCTTAACATTTGGAAGTATTGTTGTGATCTCTGTCTGTATATTTTGATGACTAACTTATTGTTCACTTGTATATATTGGTGATATGATCTTTACGTACTGTTCTATTATGCACAAAATGCTGCTCAATAACAAAGTCTTTACTTTACATTATGTGTTATTATCATTGTCTGTTGTATTAAGTGGAGCTTTTCTCCCTGGGCCTCCGATGTAAATGGACCTCGTCCAGTCGGACCATCCCGGTTAACAAATGTAAAATAAATAAAATAAGTAGTACTTTGAACAAGGTACTCTGTCTTTGTTTCTGACCTGCTGGATGCCAGATCTGATTGCTACCTGCCATAAAATGGTAAAGTGGGTTTTTTGGATGTGTGCAATATCTCACCTCCTGAATTTGTGTAATGAGTGAATAATCTTTTTTTTTGCAATTGAATATATATAGTTTAATGACATGCTTCTAACCACCCTTCATTACAAAGAAAACACTTATGCACCCACAAACATGCACACATGCATGCATGCTCACACACACACACACACACTGCTTTCCTCTTATGAAATAGGGAAAAACTAAATCTCCCAAACCATTATCCAAATAAGACAGCTAGACTTGTGACTAGTTGCAAAGGAAGGGACAGGTGTTTGCTGATTCTAGGTAGCAATATTATGGCTTTCAGGATGGAGACATCACTTGAAATAGCACAGAATAACAGCATGTCTGTTGGAATGCTATATAATACCTTTAAAAACATTTGTCAGTTAACTTCTGGCACCTACAGTTGGCTTTATGTATCAGAAAATCCTGACGTCATAGGAAAACCCTTGTGAATGAGGCCCCCAAACAGACCAAGTTATCTTACTTTTATTTTTGTTTGTCAAACCATGAAAAGCCTATGCAGCACTCAGTAGCTAAGATGAATAAGAATGGTTGTAATAAGATGAAGAATCTGAAGGACTAACACTTGCTCTGTACCTTAAAAGTTCAAACACACCTCTGAACGCACTGAAAAATAAATTCAGTTTGCCAGTATACAGGACAGAGTCAGTCTAGTGAGATGTATTTATTTGGAAGCAAGTTGAGATTTCTTCAGTAAATTTACCGTGAGTCATTTACAAGTTAGCTAAGACACTAAGGCTAAGGGGCTCTGATTATGTCAATCCGGCAAGGAAGAATTTGTTAATTGTGTCAGAGACCCTCGAATGTTTTGAATTTACTATGGATCACCAGACGCCTTTAATTCTGCTGGAACCTGCTGACTGTGTTAATCCTACTGTTGTTCTTTATTCCTGCTTTAGGTCCTTTTACCCTGTGTGCTCAGCCCCACGGTTCTGTGCATCTGACTGTCTCACGGGCCCAGTTATCCTCATAAATATCTGATTTTATTAGTCATGCAGTAGGGTCCTTGACATTGTTAATCTTGCTGAAAATTGCTCTATGGAATCTGTTGAAGTTCTACCACAAACATGTAAGCATCCACCTCCATGTAGGCAATAAAAGCATACTTTATTGACAAACCAGAAAAAATGAAAAAATACTCACTCTGCATGAATTCATTCTTACTTCAGCTTCCTCAGATGCTTGTGAAGTTAATCCAATGCACTCATTTATTTAAATTACTAGTCACGTGATCACACATATGTTCATCATATTAATCACTGCTGCAGTAGCCTTAGCTATATGTGGTTACATCCTGACAAGTATTTAACAGCCAGCCGGCTTACAAAGCTTCAGGACACCTTCCACATAACCAAACCATCAGTCTGCTCAAGCTGGGCTGACTAAAAAGTCAGGTTTGGGTGACAAGCTCTTCAGAGCTTTCCTGCTATTGAAGAGAGGGCTCTTCTGCAGGCTTTCAAGGATCGACAGTCAGCTTGTGCTGTTCCTTTGCTGGGCAGATAAGTTTTCTTTGGGGAAAAACTTTCCACATTAAAAATTTTGTTTTATTGTACTTTCTTGTTTTGGAAAGTTATTATTAAGTTAGGAGATCATGTTTTAATGGACTGTCACTAGACTTAACTGTACTTTTAAACTGAAGTGCACTTTTTCCTGTCAGTTTAAAAGTTGTGTAAAGTAATTTAAAAACATTTTTTTCCTGTGGAGAAATTGTGTTTATTTTACTTTTTGGGGCTGGCAAAGTGTTTTAAAGTGCTTTGTTCTGTGTTTCTGTGTGAAAAAGTGACTTTTAAAGACTTTAAATTTCTACCAGCTTTTGCTGCTTGTTTTCCCTGGCAAATAGGAACAGTTTTAGGCTTGACCATGGAACAAACTACTGGTCCCACAGAGACCCATGTTCTCCCAGCCTAAGAAATAAAAAGTTAAGCAAACAGGCATTGCCACCACAGCAGGCTAGCTATTTGCTTCTGTCGCAGGTGGGTGCTCTTCAGATCAATCATCTTTTACCATGGATTCATCTGGTTTAGCACCTACAGCCACTATGGACCAGGGATTAACCATGTCCTGTGCAGCTGTCTGGGTTCTCTCAGAGGGCATGAGAGAGCCAGACTTATCTGTCCTGGGAGAGGGAGCAAGGAAAGCTTCCCTTTTTAGTCAGAATGTTGTGCCCATCCATGGGAAAGCTGCTGCTGTCATCAATAACACTGTTGGCCCCATTTTTCCTGTAAAAAATAGAAAACTAAACATGGACTACTACTTATATTTCCTTAGACAGGAGTAATTTACTTGATCTGGCTCAGGATTTAATTGACTGTTGATCCTTCTTATAAAGTGATGTCTGGTAAAAGATGGAGGGATAACTCTTTTCTTAAATAGAGTCAGGATTCTGAATCTGGATAGGAAGTTCAAGGGACAGATGCAGGGTTCTCTTCTCAGGTTTCTGATTCAAACTCATAGGAGAGTTCAGTTTCTGATTCTCCATGTAGGGGAAATCTCTTTCTCTGAAACTATTTCCAGCATTGCCAGTGTTTTCAGTGGGAGAACACTGAGGTTTCTCAGTCTCTCAGAAAATACTATGAGCTGTTTTTATTTATTTTTTCTAGAACCTTCACCCATTCCCCCAGTTCTGTCAGCTCTGTAGGATGCGTGTCTCACTGCCTACAATTTTCCTGGTAGTCAAAAATGCTGCCTCTAAAAAGCAGACAGAATGTATACATTTCCTCAATATTTTTATACACTCTTCCTAAACCTGACCTAGCAGCTATAGCTTTAGATAACCCTACTGCTTTTAAACATTTGTTTAATTCCAATCCTACTCTTTCTGACAAGGATGGGAAGATTGTTGATAAGTATGGGAAAAAGTGTTTGCTTCTACAACTTTGATTTTCAGAATTTTGAATTGTCAGATTCATATGTTAAATTTATTTTTTCTAATTGTGAAAGTATGAAGAATGTTTTGCCTGTAGTTACTTCTTGTGAGGAAAATTTGTTTTAAATAACAGTTTCTTCTACTGTACAAGTGACAACTCATTGTTTAGTGTGTATGACTCAGCTGCTACCATTTCAAGGGTTACGGATTTTGAGGAGGTCTGCTTGGCTGCATTCTCAGAATGTCCCAGATTATATGAAAATTATATTTTAAATTCTCCTTTGGACAGAGATTTAGTTTTTGTTTCCTTTGCTGCAGAGAGTATCAAAAAGTGTGATGAAAGGGGTAAGTTGATACAATTTTTTAGTCCTCCTTTTCCAGATTTTCTAAGATATTCTCTAACCCTTCATCCAGTTTTGACAAAAAACAAAATAAACATTCTCAACAAAATACAGGTAAACAGACATTAAAGAAAAAATGGTAAGGCGAGCTTCAAAAATAATTCAGCCACCCCCCCCCCCACGAGGAAAAAAAAAACAAGGACAGTCCAGCAAGTCACAATGACTGTGTGAAACAGATAGTTTCAGGCAAATGGTTTCTAAAGATCATTTGTCAAGCTTACAGGTGGCAGTGGGAGGAAATATTTCAGGGATTAATTCCTCATCTATTAGACCAGACCATCTTATTTGCCTGTCCTTCAACGCAAGTTGCCTCAGAAAATGATAGAAACAGTTCCTCCTTTTTTTTTTTTTTTTTTTTTTTTTATTTAAGGATGTTTCTAGTGCCAAAGAAAGACAATCCTTAGAGACTAGTTCTGGGTCTTTCTTTCTTGAACCTGTCTGTGGTAGTGCACATGTTCACCTGTTAGCTCTTCTTCCTCCCTCACATTCCCTGGTAACACTAGATTTAAAAGATACTTATCACTACATCCCTGTTCATCTAGACTTCAGGTGTTCCTTAAGATTTTGTGCATTTGGATCACATTATAAGTTTACTGCCTTACCCTTTGGACTATCATCTGCACCAAGAGTGTTCACAAAGTGTCTAGCTCCAGTTATAGCTCATTGCTGGTTACAGGATATCCACATTTTCCATATTTAGACAACTTGCTTATCTTTTCTGAGTCCTTTTCAAAGTGTCAGGAATCTCTCACTTGGGTGAGATTTCTCTTATACAAGTTGGGATTCCAAGTGAAATGTCAAGTCTTTTTTGACTCCTTCACACAGGATTGTGTTTCTGGGATGTCAGCTAGACACCTCAGTTCGAAGAGCTTTTCTTCCACAGATAAAGGTTTGGGAAGAGTATATAAAAATTTAAAATACTGTGTAACTCTATATATTCTGTCTGCCTTTTTAGAGGCAGCAGGCTGACTGTCAGAAACATTGCATGCAGTGACACACACATCCTCCAGAGCTGAACAAAGTGCTGTTTTTTTTTTCAGAACAGGAATCACTTGGGAGAGACAGCAAATTTCCCTAAACCCAGTTCTCCCCTTCTCCCTCCCTGGTACAAAGCAGTCAGTCACCACAGATGCCTCAGACTTTACTTGGGGAGCATTTTCAGGAGGGATAAAAGTGCAAGGTATGTGGAACATCAAGGAAAGACCAAAATACATAAATATAAAAAAAAATGCTTGAAATGGTCAAGGCACTCAACTCTCTGAATCATCTTTGGCAATGTGAACCTCTTCAAGTTGTTACAGACAATACCACAGTCATGTGGTACATCAACAAGCAAGGAGCAATCAGGTCATACCCCCTTTACAGATTAACCATGTTAGTTTGGGATATAGGTTCACAGCACAGTCTCACTCTACAGGCATCCTACCTTCCATAAGAGCAAAACTGTGTGAAACACAAGCTGAGTAGAACAAGCATAGATCCTCATGAATTAAAACTGGATCAGGGGGTCTTCCAGGATTAGATCTGTGGAGAATTCCTCAAGTATGCTTCCTCTCTGAACAATCGGCTGGCAAGATTCTACTCCAGGACTTCATGCAAGAAGGCTTGGAAGACATATGCTTTTCCACACTTTCCACTCATATCCAGGGTACTTCTGAAGATTCAGAAGGAATCCCCCAAGATCATTGTGGTGACTTCCCTTCTGGCTCAGGCAATATTGGTTCTCCCTTCTTTGGAAAAGGCCAGAGACAATTATCACAAGCTACCTCATAGAATGGATCTACTCACCCAAGATCAGAGGTGTTAATACACCTCAACCCCAATCAACTTAAACTGACTACCTAGATGATAGGGTCTTAATTCTCTTTAAGGACTTGTTTACTGAGGACATGCAACAGGTACTAAAGCAAGAAAGTCTCCTATTAGGAAATCATATATTAGAAAGTGGAAGAGGTTTTCTAGTTGGTGCCAACAACATAATCAGCATCCATCCAGGACTAGTTGTTTCTGGTTTTACAATATTTGTGTGGTTACTAATATATGGCCTTTCTTACTCCTCCATCAAGGTTCATTTATCAGCCATTTCAGCATATCTGCTTCTCCTCTTTCAATGCAGGAGGCCTCCAATAAATCTGGTGACTCCTCCTTGGGATCTTAATTTTGTGTTAGAGATGCAAAACACTTGCTTCATTTGAACCTGCTTATCTGTCTGATTTGCATTCTTTTGCATGGAAAACTGTTTTACTGATTGCTCTGACTGATGCAAGAAGAGTATCTGAGTTGCATGCTCTTACAGTGAGCCATTTTCTACAAAGACAGTGTTTCTTTGAGTACTAACCTTTCTTGTATGCTTAAAGTAATATCCAAGTTTATCTTGAGCCAAACTATGCCTCTGTCCATTTAATTATCTGAACCCAAAAATGAGGCAGAAAGGATACTTCATTCATTGTATGTCCACAGACAACTCAGGTAATATCCCGACAAAACTAAACCTTTCTGGTCTTTCAATCAGTTGTTTATTTCTTGTGAAGGTAAGAAGAAGGGACAATCTGTGTCAAAATAATACTATTTTCAAATGTTTGTCTAAGGCTATTATTTGTCTAAGGTTATTATCTTTTGTTATACTCAACAAAACTATTCTAGGCTAGGTCGAGGCCCACCCTAGCAGGGCCTTGGCTTCATTTATAACTTTTTGGAAAAGGTTGGATTTTAGAAGTATTCCAGAATCAACAACTTGGTCATCTATACATATGTTTACCAGCTATTACAAGCTTTATTCCTTCTCTAGGTCTAGATTAGGCTATGCTAGTACTATTCCAGGGACTCCTGGACCCTTCCCCTTCCACCGCCCAAATGTACTTAGGTAGGGTTATCTATCCATATAGCTAAAGTTAAAGCTACTGCAGCAGTGATCAGTATAATGAACATAGTACAGTTGTGTAAGTAAACTTAGCGTAACAGTAGATGTTCAAATGATCACTGGTATAGTAGCCGCTCCCTCCACCCTCCTTCTCTTTTGGTGTGTGGATTATGTCAGGTTGTGAATTCTTATTTTTTGTTGTTCCTAACATTGTCCTTTCAGGGTTCAGCCTCCTTGTCTCTGTTGACATGAAAGTTGTGAAGGGCTTGGCATCCAAACCTCTGTTTTTAGTCAGCTCAGCTAAAGCTGACTAATGGTTTGGGCACATGCTAGGTGCCCTGAAACTAAGGTAGCTGGCCAGCAGTTATATCCTTGTCAGGATATAACCCCATATAGCTAAAACTAATATAGTGTGATCATTCAAACATCTACTGTTATGGTAAGTTTACGGACACAACTGTACCTTCCTACGTCAATTAACTCTTACAGCAATAAATCAATAATTTAAAAACACATATTAAAAATAAATTATTAATCTTTGAATCCCTTACTTTTCAAGATTGGTTTAAGGATATTGAATCATTTAATCCTGGTACTCATGAAGGATCCAGTTCCACTATCCATTTGTATTCTGCAGACTCAGTACTGTTAGTTAAATCCCCACCTTTTTTAAGTAGGTTCTAAAGCTTGTAGAACCATATAAGTTATGACTATTAGCAGTTGCTACAATGTGTCTTCCTAATGCATTTTTGAATTTCATTCTAGTTATATCTTCCAAGTGTTCACACATTCTTTTTTCAATTGACCATTTGTCTTTCCTAAGAATGCTATACATACCATTCTGGTATAACAGATGTCTAATTTTACAGCCAGCGTAGTGTTTAAACGAATGCACATTCTTTCTATCTGTATGCTGCAATATTTTTTTTCTCACTAATACATTTACTGAATGCACAATCTCTACAAATGAATGTCCCTTTTCTAATGAAGCCGTCTGTTCTCCTTTGTTCCCTATAACATAACTGACATTTCAAATGACTCTTATTTTTAAAAGTGAAACAAGGAATCTCTCCAACAATAGTAAATATATCCTTATTCATCACCAAGGTACTCCAGTTTCTTTTAAAAATATCACATAAAATTATCTGTACTTCTTGATTATGCAAGTGGAAATGTAAATTAAGACTGAAAACAGAAACTAAATTTATAGTCATTTCCTTAGTACGGGGCTGCAGCTGTCATTTGTTACAACTTAACTTGCCCCCACTGTCTATTTCTGCTGCATGATAACTTCTAATCGGCAAAATTGCTAGAAAATGTATGAAGTGCTCCATTCAGATCAGCATTATCATTAATTAATCTAGAAGCTGTTAACATTTGTCCCTCAGTACTTTCTAAAAAATAAATGGTAGGTGCATGTCTGTGTGGTATAAATATGATTTTTTTTAAGTTTTATTATATATCCCCGTTGACAGCATACCATTTTTTCTTAACAATGACATATAAAATTTAATTTCAATATCTGAAAGATTAAAATCAGTTTTCAAAAAAGATTTAATAGATTCTAAATAGGTCTTAAAACCTCCAACTAACTTACTCCCACCAGGTTATAACAGCAAAATGTCATCAACAAATCCAGAATAAAACATTAAATGTGATTTAAAATCATTATAATTGAATACAGAAAGATGCTCCCACTCTATAAGCACTACATTTGCATATAAATTAGTGCACTCTTTCCCCATAACTACATAATTTTTCTGTTGATCTGTTGATAATATTTGTCATGAAATAAAACATTATAATCAAGCAGAAGTTCTATCAATAAACAGATGATATTGATTCTAGAAGTCATAACATCTCTTTGCAATCTTAAATAACTATGCACCTACTCAATACCATCTGGGTTGTGAATGCATTTAGAGAGTGAATGCCCACCTAATGTGACCAGCAAAAACACATCCATGTTATTATATGACTCCCATGGGTCTACGTTGAAATCCCAACACCCATATAACGGACGTTCATTTACCTGAGATGAAAATAGTGAAAGCTGAAATACCTGAATGGTAAAATTTTCCCAGGGGTAAATAAACACTCGTCCAACATGCCCTTTTCTTCACTGTAGTGCAATCCCGGAGTTGATATATATATATATATATATATTTATATATATATATATATATATATATATATATGTATAGAGGGGGTTGGGGGCATAGCCCCCCACCTAGGTGGGTTTTACTTACCTCAGTGTGTGTTTAATTTATATGTGGGCAATTGTTTACTTACCATGAGAAAATTTTGCCATTTGGGTATTTCATATTTTGCTATTTTCATCTCGCGTAAATGAACGTCGGTTATATGGGCATCAGGATTTTGAAGTAGATCCAACTCCCATTCATATTAATTTATAAAAATTACTTATTATCATTCAATACATTTTTGACAAGTATTACTGACAGAAAAATGGAGTAGGCAAGGCTAATATTAAGTCTGTTTCCAAGGGACTGATATTGCTGTTCTCCTTACTGGGGATCCCTACAGAGACACTGGCAAAGGGACACCCTTTATGTCATGGGTATTGTATCAGTTATGCCAATGCTTCAAAACATTTGAAGATATCAGTCTCCTATCTGCAGACTAGTAAATTAGTGGAGAGGTTCAGTAAAACACTGAAATTCATGCTAAGGAAAGTTATTGATACTGGTTATAAAAAAACAGGTGTCCCGTTTTTAATTCTGCTTACTGTTTGTAGACAATTGATAAAATCTTCAGCTGGGTTTACCCCATCTGAACTCATATATGGCAGGCATCCAAGAAGATTGCTTGACATCACTAAGGAAGCTTAGGTGGAAGAGAAAACACCATATAAAAGTGTGATAGAAAGCTATGTTAGTTTGCAGGATAGATTAAGGCTTGTTATGCCAATAGTAAAGCTCTATGATTAGCTTGAAAGCTGAATTATAGCAAAGTCATCAGAGAATCTCCACCTGAAGGTCAGCTAGAGGAATCATTGTTAAAAATTCAAAAGTAGGAAGTAAGATATGTTTTATTAAGAAACACAGGAGTATTCTCAGACATACCTAAAGTGATAGAACATGACACAATATCTAGAGGGAAGGTTAAACAGAGACCTTACAGAGTACCAGTTTCACAGAAACAGTTAATAAGAGAAGTTCAAAAGATGCTCAAACTAAAAGTGATAGAAGAGCCACAGAATGAATGGAGTGGCCCAATAGGGCAAGTTCCTAAACCTAACAAAAGCCTCAAATTCTATAACAACTTTAGGAAGCTGAGTAGCATTTCAAAGTTTGATAGCTATCCCAGGCTCAGAACTGAAGAGTTGAGAGACAAACTGAGAAAGGTTATATACGTGACAGCACTAGACTTAACAAGGGAATACTATCACATACAATTTTCCCTCTTTGCTAAAGTGAATCAGCCTTTGTACCCCTTGACTGTCTAGTTAAGTAGACAGTACTGCCATTTGACCTACATGGAATTCCATCCACAGTTTGAAAGACTAATGGATAAAATATTGATGCCTCACTGGAGATGTGATCATCCAATCAGATGAATGGGTATCTCACTTAGCAAAAGAGTAGACCATATTAGAAACATTAAGATAGGCAGGCTTGACTGTGAATGCTAGGACAAGTAAACTGGGCATGGTGTAAGCCAGTGGTGCACAACGTCCAGCACGGGGGCCAAATCAGGCCCTCCGTGCAATGCCATCCGGCCCCCAGAGAGTAACCAAAAAATTTAAAAAAAGTGAAAAAATACTATGCTTTACTCCAGTCATGCAAACTTTCCAGTACGTGCTTAATTACCTAATTGACTGCAGTTGCGCACACCTCTAATTTTAGCCGGTGAAGTAACTATTCTTTCTTGTTTATAACTTATAGTGTGTAAACAGTAGTAACTTTCTGCAAGAGCTTGTAATAAGTCATGGCTGCAAGCAGAATAAAGTTAAATGCAAAGTTGATGTAGAAAACAGGCAATTTCATGACTGCTGTCTTAAGTAAAAATGCCAGTCACCTGTACCTATTGTTAACTTGTAACAACTTACTGTGTTTTGAGGTGGCCCGCAGATGCAGTAAGAATTTGTGTAGTGACCCTCCCCACAAAAAGGTTGTACACTACTGGTGTAAGCCAAATATTTGGGTTAACCTATAGGAAGAGGGGTTGTAAAACCACAACCAGAAAAAGACAAGATATAAAAATGTACTCTCCACTAAAAGACAGGTAATGTTTTCTTCTTGGATTGGTTGTATTATTACACAAAATGTGTGTCTAATTTTGCAACTTTTGTCTGTCCTTTGAAGGATCTAACAAAAGGAAATCTCCAATTAAAGTGCAACAGTCCCTTGGGGCAGAAATATCATTTAACAAGCTAAAAAGTATATTATGTTCTAAATCAGAGTTAGTGATTACTGATTTTAATAAAGAATTTACCCAATACATAAATACATCAGGATTAGGTTTGGGAACAGTGTTGTCCCAAAGATATTCAAGGAGAGAAGGAACATATGTGTCATATCTATTAAAAAATTAACTAACAGTGAAAATATTTAGCCATTAAAACAGAGTACTTAGCTGTGAAGTGTACCTTTCTCTCGCTGGTCTACTATTTATTTGGTAAACACTTCACTCTAGTAACTGTTCATGCCCATTTACAATAAGATGACAACACAAAATTGTACCGCCGGGCAATATCCCACCAACCATTTCAGCACACACACATATTGTCTAATAGATGAGTTATTGAGGTCCCACAACCCATCAATGTAAGTCCAAAACCAATGGTTTTATGCTAGGAGGGGGTTAGTGTACCGTCCTGTGTGTGTAAAATCGTAAATGTCACTTTGAAGTATGTGTTGAATCTTACAATTCTCAGCAATCAGTTGTACTAGGCATGCTTAAGTAGTCAGTTGCCTATGTGTATGTAGCTTTGTATGTAATGCTACTAAATGTTACCTGAGTATTCTGTACATTGCATATGAAATACTGTTGTTATTTCTCATGGAGCTTTTCTCCCCAGGCCTCCGCTGAAAAGGGGCTTGTTTTGCCCAGTTGAACTTTCCTGGTAAACACATGGAATTAAAACAATTTATAAATAATAAATATTTAGCACAGCATTGCCTGTTCGAAGCAAATGAGGAATTTAGTACCTCCTCTGGAGATGTATCATAGAGCAGAATGGGTGTTTTGAAAAGGGATTTATGGAGTTTGAAAACCCAGCCAGGGCTCATTCTGGATGCTGCATAAGGTAAACTCATGTGAAAAAAATGTTATGTCTGGTGAAGTGGTAGAGAAGGCCTGGCAGGGCCTACAGTAGGACTTTATCATTTTAACAGACTGAGGATAGAAAGAGTATAGTGGATTGGTTGTATGGGCTTTAAAGTCTTTGATGAATATACTCTAAATAATGTAAATATTCCTATGGCAATACCAAGCTAAACTGAGTAAGCTATTTTTTTTTTCAATCTGGCCTCCAGCTCGAGTTGCTGTTCCTTTTCTTGTGTTGTGCCAGACAGTTTACTTTCACAGCACTTTCTGATGAGGGAGAAGAATTAGCTTAAAAGCATTGAAGGATCAACAAGCGACGTCGCTATGAATGCTTGGTCGCCACAAGCCAGTTATCCCTGTGGTAACCTTTCTGACACCTCCTGCTTAAAACCCAAAAAGCCAGATGGATTGTGAAGCCCCGCTTTCATGGTCTGTATTTATACTGAAAATCAAGATCAAGCGAGCTTTTGCCCTTCTGCTCCATGGGAGGTTTCTGTCCTCCCTGAGCTCGCCTTAAGACACCCGCATTACTCTTTGACAGGAGTACCGCTCCAGTCAAACTCCCCACCTGACACTGTCCCCGAAGCGGGTCTCGCCCGGATGCCCGGGCACTTGGAGCCAGAAGCGAGAGCCCCAGAGGGGCTCACCCCCCCTCCCCACCTCACCGGGTAAGTGAAAAAAAAAAACGATAAATTGATAAGGATACTAGTACCCCATTTTATGTGTACCTTTGGCAAAGCTAACCAGGAAATATTTCTATTATGATTTTTTTCTCTGTCCATAATGGCAAAATGGAAGTAGTTTGCTAGGTTTGGCACAAAATTATTAAGTGAAAAAAAACCCATCCTAGGATGACTAAGAACTGTAATTAGTACCTAGTACAGCATAAGCAGTTCAGGCTGTGTGAAGGTGAGCAAACTGACACTAACAGGGAGAAAAGCCAGAACAGGATGAACATTTTAGGAAAAGGTTTACAGCTTAAAAAGTAAAATGGTTGTCAGGTTTGTTCTCCATTAGCATGATAAGTAACTTTTGAAATTATGTAACTATTCACAAAACATGTGAGGCAGGGTTTGGCTTAACACCAGTACAGATGTATATCAGATGACTTAAAAATAGAGTTCTGTTCCACATAATGATGAAGACAGTATGTCAGTGTGGGCAGTTGTTGAAGAACACTAAAAACACCTTAATAAAGTAAACCAACTGCAGTATTTGTTTCCTTGGCACTGATTTCAGCTTTGTTGAATTTCTCAGCAGTCATTGCCTTCTGTGGACATTTCTGGATGTTTTTCTGTAATGTTATTTTTTCACTGTTCTTATACGAGTTGTAAATTCACAGGAACTGGAAAATCCTTGTCAGGTTTGAGAAACCACAGAAGACCTCATGCTAAGTATCATGTGACCATAATGCCAGCCTTTGAAATGAAACACTGTTATTTGGAACATAGAGATCCTGAAATAGAAATCATGTAGGAACAACTGTCACTCAGAATGATCTAAAAACTCCTCTAAAATGTGTTCTTTCATTTGTCTGCCTTACAGCAAAAGTTCCAACTGCCTGTAGACTTCAGAAATGAAAAATAAACTCATCAAACCTGTTTTAACTTACAGATAAATTAACACATCTTTTTGAGCAAATTATAAACTGCTGTCTAGTTTTCTGTAGATAGTACAGCTCGTGTACCAGTATTTTAAAATGCCAACAGTGCTATAATGGAGTTTAGGTTACAAACCACGTATCTGTCATTGTGCTAATCATCCGTGTAATACAAAACACTTTCTTTTCTTAATATTAGATGCAAAGCGCAGGTCATTTTAGTATTGTCTGGTCATTAGAGTGCAGAAAATTATGAGGCTCAACAAACCCCTTCTTCAGTCTAGTTCCCAAACAGTCAGATTGTCTTCTATTTCTGCTAGAAGTTGAAGTACCTGAGCCAGCAGGCATCACATAACCATACATGCATTCAAAAATTCACATTTATGAATGAAGCACTAAGCTATAAGAAACTATACTAATGGGGTAGGATTCAAGGAAGGACAGGACTGAAAGAAAGGTCATGACTGGCTGACTGCAAGGAACATATTTAAAAAAGATATGACAAAGGTCTGTTAAGCAGAAAAGGTGGTGGCAAACTGCAGTGACTTGCTAAATACTGCAGTGGAATACAATGACAGTACTGAAAATGGTCAGCGTTAAGTAGACAGGGAAAAGAAGGTTTTGTGGGTATAGTTGAAAGTTTCTAGTTGCAACAAACAAAAACACAATAGACTTCCTTCCTTGTTTGCCAAATCAGCCACGTGTCCATAAAGTACTAGGAGTGTGCACTCCGATAACATAAATAATTTTCATGTTTCCCCTTATGGGTTTAATTGCATGTCTTTAAAAACAAAAAAAATATGTAAAAGAAGCATCTGTATCAGGAGTGTATTTGAATAACTGATTTTTATCATGATCTGTGTAGTATAACATATCAAAAATGAGACTGACTCTAGTGGTATAGCATTACTGCAGTGTCTTAGTATACATCTCCCTTGCTATGTTTTATCCATTTTCGCAATGCAGCAATGTTTAGTGAGTAATTCTGATAATACAAAATTATGAAATACATTATAATCTTTATATTACCTTCTTTTATTTTTCATTTATTGACTAAGGTAGCGCAGTGAATTCACTAGATCATTTTCAGGTTCAGCCAAGAGATGCAAAGAATTTAATACAAACAGTAGTACACAGCAATACAGGTTATACAATATTGAAATAAAAATGACAAGGCAGCTTAGTAAAAGTTTGTCTATAGTGAGAACAGAGTATATGTATACACTGATTTGGATGATCCAATGAGTACTATTTACAGTATAAACAAATGCTTTGGAAGATGAGAACATAGTGGGAGGAAGGGGAAAAGGCATAAGTGTTAACAGGGAGGTGGTGTATGAGAGGAAGAGATAAAATATGCTACCTTTGGAGGAAAGAGTTCAGAAAGAAGGGGCAGGATTTAGCTGGTTGCATTATTTTGGAAGCATTTACATAGTGTCTATTTGTATAAGAAGGATTTTAATTTTGAGTGAAACTTTGGAAAGTTTGGAATAGCTTTTAAATGTGTTGGGATGGAAAACCACACTAGGAGCAAATATAGAGAAGGTGTGTTTGGTGAAGTGTATTCTTTTTTTTTAACAAGAAACATCTTAATTAAATTATCACATATGATATAGGCATTCATACATTTATATAAATGAAAACAAACTATATTGATATAATTTTAGTTGCAAACATTATACAACACAAACCATATTGACATCATACATCACTTATAATCTGTCCAGTCATTGTCAGTCAAACATTACACAGCTCATTCAAATCCTGCCTTCTTTTAAACCTCGTTCCTCCTCTGCATTTATTGTTCTCACAATTCCCATTTTTTTCTGTGTAATTTGCACCTACCCTTTTCTAAAGATGCCAGTTGCAGTTGTTTTATCTCTGTTACTATATTCGCTACTTCTCGTACAGTTGGTTTAGACTTTGATTTCCATTTTCAAGTATAGGGGTCAGCTGCCTTTTAGTAGTGTTGTGCCAAAGTAATGTTGCAAAGCCAGTCAGTGTGTCAAAATTTCCAGGATTGCCAAGCGATGATACAGTATTAACATGCTACCAATACATGATTAAATAACTATTCTCTTCTTGTTGAGTATTCAGTATTTTAATATACATGGGAACAAATACAAAAACTGTTTGAAGTTCTTAACAGATTTTGAAAATTTTTAAATTGTCAACTGCATATTTTAAGTCAGAAAGTCATATAGTTTGAAGAACAAAATGATTAAAATAAATCAAACATAAAACACTTTAACATTTTTAATATGAGTAATCATTGATTATTACTGATCTGAGTCATAATCAGTTAATGGGACCCTTGCCCTTGCTTCTCCTTGGTTAATTGTTCAGTATCAGGTATTTATTTGGTCACTTTCAGCTTCACACAGGCTTCTGCACAGGAGTTAGGCAGCTTCTCTGTGGACTCAAAACAGCTTTCTTGTGTGAGAATATTTGTTCACATGTGTAAGTTGGCCCAAAAGCCGAAAGCAGAGCAAATGCAACTTTTTTCAAGCGGGTTAACACTTCAGGCAGGGATGTCCAGCAGTTGAGGATGGCAGCTGACTTTTCCAAGCAGTTTCCTTCAAGAGTTTTCTGCAATTCTAAAAATGTTAATGTCCATAACTGTGATAAATTTAATTTGATGTGTTGCATTTCAAAATTGTCAACATCCATCCACTCGAAAAGAGATAGGTCAAATGGGGTGGTAGTAAGATCAATTAAGTCAGGCTTGATGAGGTAAGAAAATATGAGCCCGTGAATTTGGAAGTCTTGACCTCGTTTAGCAAACTCTCCTTTGACCACTTCAACGTACTTCTGAAGCCCATCTCTGTTGACAGTAAATTGATCTAAATGAGCCTTTATGTTTGGAAAGTACTTGTAGGTGTTAGTGGTAATATCATGGGAAATTATACCCAGTTCTGATGCAAATCTTTTCCAGTACTCAAAAAGTTCAAATACTCTTTGACCCTGTCCTTGTAAACACAAGTTTAAGTCATTCAGGTGTTTAGTTATGTCAGCCAGAAACATCAGCTTGCACAGCCAATCATCATCATTCAATTCCAGGAAATGTTGTTCTTTTTCATCAAGAAACACCTTGATTGCTTCTAGACGATACAAATCTGTTCAAAACATTACCCTGACTAAGCCAATGAACATTGCTGCACAGCGGGAGGTCCATATATGCACTCTCCATTTCTTGTACAAGAGATTTGAATTGCCTGTGGGTCAATGAAGAGTGAGAAACTATGAAGTTAACTTTCTTGACAACAGTTTCCATTACAGAGTTCAAGCACCGTGAGGACATCTTCGCACACAAACTCTCCTGGTGTATAATGCAATGGAAGCTCAATTCTTGACTTCCAATATGACCCTGACGACGTTTAACAAATCCCTTGTTCTTTCTGACCATTGCAGGGGCGGCATCAGTAGTAACACAGGATATTTTATTTATGTCAATGTGCTGATTTTTTAAATAACTTACAAATGCAGTTATAATATCTTCTTCCTTGGCTGTACCAGCAAAAGGCATCAAGCAGCACAGTTCTTCATAAATACGGTTGTTCTCACGATATCACGCAACTATTGCTAGGTGTGCCATGTCATTCACATTGACACATTCGTTAAGAGCAACATTAAATACAACAGCTTGTTGTAACCCATTTGTCTGCTTTACCGTTATATTTTCAGCCATATCAATTATGTGTCTCTTGAGAGATCTCGCAAAAGCTGGTATTTCTCGAATCCGAGACAGTATTTTTTCTTTATTTGATAAGTCTCTAAACAAAATTTCAGCACTGCTCAAAAAAAAGTTTCCTTGAGGAATTCTCCATCTGTGAAAGGTTTGGCCTTCGAAGCCACACACTGAGCAATTTTATAACTATGTTCAGTTGCTTTATTTTTGGTTCCAGCTACTTGACTAAAAATACGTTTGTTTTTTGTAGCCAGAAACAGCCCTTTCTATGGCTTCACTTTTGTCCTCAGAGTTTTTAAACATGGACTGATGTTCTTTGTACACTTGACATACGGCACACAACAGTTTCACAATATAAAGCACAAACATCATGGTCATTTTGTTGTATGAATCCAAACTCATGTGTCCAAAAGTATTGAATTGAGCGGATATCAAGTTTTTGCCTTTTCTAAGTCATTCTAAAAGATACAGGCATATTACTTGATAACAACACCATGTATTCCCACGTCTTCTTGCTGAGTGACAACTTATAGTCAACAAATAGTAAGTAAATGCAAAGCACAGTACTCAACAGCCTTCATTTTGAAGATATATAGCTGAACTCAGTTCTGCTCGACATTAATTTTATCCCTGTAAGGCAGTAAGTATGGCTTTTACAGCAAAGTAATGTTGAGCAGAATAATTTTTAGCTGCTACTGTAACTAGTACATTTGTTATGATCACACCTCTCAACTGTACAGATTTTCGCAGAATGTCCAGAGATTTTTGCCTCATATTTTTAGTCCATTTTTCTGGCAAATTAGTGGCAAATCATTAAAAACTGAAGTTAGAAAATAATGACAGACATTTGAGTTTCATACTTCATACCCTTCAGAAAATTCACGCTAATGGAAAACCTTGCTATTCAATCAACTTTCTAAGTTTGTAAGAGCAATATTTAAAAATTATCCCTGTTTTAGGCCTTTGTCCTACTCAGCTTTGTCCAAATTTCTAGTTCTAAGGTTGAAACCTATGGTTATGACCTCTCTCTCTCTCTCTTTGATCTCTCTCACACACAGAGTCGTGTCAGCTTTCATACATGTATTCACCCAGCCACTAATTCCGATCGCACACCCACACATTACCTTCCTCATTCATACATGCATTCTCCCAGTCATTCACTCTGATCACACACCCACACAGTCTCTTCCTCTTTCATGCATGCATTCACTCACTCACTCACTCACTCACTCACTCACTCACTCACTCACTCCAATCAGACATCCACACAATCTTCCCTCTTTCATACAAGCATTCACCCAGCCACTCACTCCAATCGCACACACATAAAGTCTCTTCATCTTTCAAATAAGCATTCACTCACTCACTCACTCATTCACTCACTCCGACCGCACACCCACACAGTCTCTTCATCTTTCATGCATGCACTCACTCACTCACCCACTCCCTCCCTCACTCACTCACTCACTCACTCACTCACTCACTCACTCACTCACTCAGATCGCACACCCCTACAGTCTCTTCCTCCTTCATACATGCATTCACTCACTCACTCACTCACTCACTCACTCACTCACTCACTCACTCACTCACTCCAATCACACACCCACACAGTCTCTTCATCTTTCATGCATGTATTCACTCACTCACTCCAGTCTCACACCCACACAGTTTCTTCCTCTTTCATGCATGCATTCACTCACTCGCTCCGATCAGACATCCACACAGTCTTTCCTCTTTCATACATGCATTCACCCATCCACTCACTCCAATCGCACACCGATACAGTCTCTTCATTTTTTAAATATGCATTCACTCACTCACTCCGACTGCACACCCACAGAGTCTCTTCCTCTTTCATGCATGCATTCACTCACTAACCCAAATTGCACACCAACAGTCTCTTCATTTTTCATGCATGCATTCACTCACTCACTCCGATTGCACACCCACACAGTCTCTTCCTCTTTCATACATACATTTACCCAGTCACTCACTCCTATCACACATCCACACACTCTCGTCTTTCATACATGCATTCACCCAGTCACTCTCTCCCATCGCACACCCAAACACTCTCTTCCTCTTTCATACATGCATTCACCCAGTCACTCACTCCAACTGCATACGCACACACTCTCTTCCTGTTTCATGCATGCATTCACTGACTCACGCACTCTGATCCCACACCCACACAGTCTCTTCATCTTTCATCCATCTTAGGTCCCCTCCTTTTCTCAATATTCATAAAAAGCCTGCCCACTTCCCTCCCTACATCCACTTGTATACAGTATGCTGATGATTCAACTCTCATCTGCTCTGCTCCATCTCCAGAAGAACTCCACTCCTCCACCCAAAAGGTCTTTACAGCAGCAGAAAAATGGTTCCAACAGATCTGTCTCCTCCTTAATCCCAAAAAAAACAAATTACTACTTTTCACCCCAACCCTTAAATCCACCCCAATCTCATTTTCCGTTGTGTCCTGTAATGGCACTATCATTAAACCTGACTATTCCACCAAACTACTAGGCGTTACTATAGACAATCAGCTAAGCTTTGACTACCACATTGATCTAACCATCAAGACTGTTAATAAAAAAATAGGTGCCCTCTACAGACTTAAGCCCTTTCTTACTGCTACCTCCCGAGTGTCTCTTGCCCAAACTCACCTCATCTCCACACTATTGTATGCCTCTCCAGCTTTTATCAACATTTCTAAAGCTAACCTTCATAAACTTAATACAGCCTACCATAGTATTGCCAGGTTTGCCACAGGCTCCCCATTCCATACTCATCATTGTCTCAATCTAATAAAACTTAACTGGCTAGAACTTCAGAACCTAATACTCCTGCATCAATTAGTCATCACTTTTAAAATTCTACATTACCCCTCCAATACACCCATACTTAATAACCTCATCACCCCATATAAAAATCTTACTTCACTTCGCTCAGCCAGCAAGCTTCTAGTAACTACTCTTAAATCTCACAATAAAGCAGGTGACTCCTTATTTGCAAATACTGTTGGATCATATTGGAATAAACTTCCCGTAGAATTGACCACCCTAAGCTCATCCCGTAGAATTGACCACCCTAAGCTCATCTCACCTTTTCAAAAAACAAATAAGAAACCATTTCCAAACCCACTGGCTATGCCCATGCTCCAATCCTGACTGAGCTCAGCAAAGATTTTGCTTCTTTCCAGTCCCCTCCCTTTCACTTCCACTGATTATTCATTACTTCTGATTTATCCCTCTACTGACCAACCTGCATATTTTTCTTCCTTCTTTTCTTTTACACTTCCTATATCTTCCTGCTTCATGCTGTATCACTACATCTTGTCATCTTTTCTTCTCTTACTCACATACATATCACTTCTATGCTAATATCTTTCCTAAATACTAGTGCCCTGGCACAACTTGTACTATTCTAAATTGTACATAGTGCAATTTTGTTACTGACTCTCCATATGTCACTATTTTTTTCTCAATCCTCTTCTTTCAGTGACAGTCTCACTCTAGCAATTAATTCATTGTAATATTGCCTCTCCATTGTTATCTCTTGTTTTACTGCCTCTGCATTTTTCTAAACTACATAATAACCATTCCTTTATCTACTTTCATGTTTTATATATTTTGTTTAATTGTTGTTTGCTTTTTGCTTTTTGTGTTTGATTGATTGTTTTGATTTTTGATTGTTTTTTACTATAAGTTACTAGTATGTTAATGGAGCTTTTCTCCTCGGGCCTCTGCTGAAAATGGACATGTATCCAGCCAGACTAGCCCGGTTAACAAATGTAAAATAAAATAAATAAAAATAAAAAATTCATACATGGATTCACCCAGTCCCTCACTCTGATCACACACCCTCACAGTCTCTTCCTCTTTCATGGGAGCACAATGTTCAACACCGGAGGTGTACCCCTCACTGGTGAGATCAGACCACAAACTAATCTCGCTGGAGGTCCTCATCCCACCCCCACCTGAAATAAAAAAGACCACAGTAAAGAACTTCTCAAAAGCCGACTTCACACTTCTAAAGACTAGTGTGGTCTCCTTTAAGGCCCGAGCCATGGAAAACAGTACTCAAGCCGCTGAATCATTTACAAATGCCTTCTACCAGCACCTGCAGGACTGCATGGATAAGGCAATCCCAAGCAAAACAAAGACTCTTTGTACCAAAGGCAAGCGACCAGTCTGGTGGACCCCAGCCATAAACAAACTCTACAACAAAAGGAGGAAGCTACTACAAGATAGAGCAAAATCCTTAAAAGGTAAGACACCCTTGATCACTATAAGTAAAAACTAAGAGCTCTCATAAAATCATCCAAAGCAAATTTCGAGAGAAAAATAGCTAAAGACTCAAAAGACAATCATAAGGCCTTCTTTAGCTATGTTAGAAACCTGGGAGGAAACTCCCAGATATGCTCAGAGCTAGTTCAAAATGATGTGAAGATTACTGATCCTACAGACATTGCCAACATACTGGCTGACAGGTTCAGTGCAAACTTCTCCCCTCCCCAAAGGAGAGATATCTATACCAAGCGATTGCAGCCCCCAAACATCTCCAGCGCCCAAGTGAGAACTGCTCTCTCCAAAGCAAAAAACACAGCATCCATGGGACCTGATGGTGTCCCCGGCTGTGTGCTCCATGAACTCAATGAGGAATTAAACCCACAGCTAGGACAGCTGTTTAATCAAAGTCTTACCTCTGGATATGTACCCAGGAGTGGCGCACTGCAACTGTGGTACCACTTCACAAAGGCGGTGCCTCCACCGACCCTGGAAATTACCGGCCCATTAGCTTGACAAGCCTTATCTGCAAAGCCATGGAGAGGATCATAATGGACCTCATAAATAAAGACATAGGGAATTTGCAGACTTTGGATCCAACCCAGTTTGGCTTTGTCAAAGGCAGATCATGCCTTTTAAACTTGGTTGACTTTTTCGAAACAGTCACCAAAGCCATTGATGAGGGAAAGGCAGTCCATACAGCCTACCTCGATCTGGCTAAGGCCTTCGATACAATACCCCACTCGGGTATCATTGAAAAACTCATCAGCTTAAATGTCAACCCATACATCACAAGATGGGTTGCAAACTGGCTGAGTGACAGAACCCACAGGGTCAGAGTTGCTGGTGCCATGTCAGACTCAAAGCCTGTCACAAGTGGTGGCCCACAGGGCTCAGTCCTGGGCCCACTCTTGTTTGGCATCTACTTTTCCGAAGTACAAGCAAACACAGGAGGGTTATGGCTGACAAAGTTTGCAGATGACTGCAAACTGGGCACCATAGTAGAAAACACATCTGATACAGATATCCTTCAGAAGGGTCTCACAGAAACGGATAACTGGTGCCAGAGCCACGGCCTAAAGTTAAATGCCAAAAAATGCATAGTCATACCCTTCGGGAAAAACAAGGTTACCCTAGCTACCAAATAGGTGGCAATCCACTGAGCACAGAAGAAGTTATCAGGGACCTGGGGACCCAGGTTGATAGTAGTCTGTCATTTGACACCCATGTAGCTAAAGTAGTTAGGAAGACCTTCTACATTGCCCACCTTATCATGAAGGGATTCTCATCTAGATCAAGGGAGGTCATAGTCTCCCTTTACTCATCACTCATCAGACCAATGATTGAGTACAATGCCCCATTCGGAATGTATCTGACCCGACACTTGCAGCAGCTGGAGAGGCCACAAAAGTTCCTCACCAAAAGGATAAAGGGTCTCAAAATCTGTCCTATGCTGCCCGACTGAAAGAACTCCAGCTCTATTCAGTCGCCACCGCTTGCTCAGAGGTGACCTTTGCCTAACATACAAGGCCATGTCAAACCCAGATTTGATGAATATGCTTCACCTCAAAAATCTAGATCCATCAGAGCCACAAGGCGGAGACTTAAACCTTGACACGGCTATTAATAGGACGTGCTGGAGGGATAGATTCATCACCCAAAGACTCCCTATGCTGTGGAACAAAATCCCGGTACATGTGAGGCAGAGCACCTCGCTGGCCTTGTTCAAGAGAAATCTTGACCAATGGATGGGAGATCACAGATATACCCCAGGGATAACCTCAGTGTCACTGCTCGACAGAGGCACAGCAAAATAATGGGTATAGTTCCCCATACTAAAGGGGTGGCGTAAGCCACAAAACGATGGGCTAGGCTTGTAAATGCCCTCGGGCAGATAGCCTAGTATGAACCTATGAACCTATGAACCTATGAACCTATACATGCATTCACCCAGTCACTCACTCTGATCACACACCTGCACAGTCTCTTACTCTTTCATGCATGCATTCACTCACTGACTCTGATCGCACATCCACACAGCCTCTTCATCTTTTATGCATGCATTCATTCACACACTGTGATCGCGCACCCACACAGTCTCTTCATCTTTCATGCATGCATGAACTCACTCACTCACTCACTCACTCACTCACTCACTCACTCACTCACTCACTCACTCACTCACACCAATCATGCACCCACAGTCTCATCTTTCATGCATGCATTCACTCACTCACTGCAATCACACACCCACACAGTCTCTTTATCTTTCATTCATGCATTCACTCACTCATTCAGTCACTCCAGTTGCACAGCCAGTCTCTTCATCTTTCATACATGCATTCACTCACTCACTCACTCACTCACTCACTCACTCACTCACTCACTCCAATCACACACCAACACAGTCTCTTCATCTTTCATGCATGCATTCACTCACTCACTCACTCTGATCGCATACCGTCACAGTCTCTTATTCTTTCATACATGCACAGTCTCTTCCTCTTTCATACATGCATTCACCCAGTCACTCACTCTGATCACACACTCATACACACTCTTTCTCTTTCATGCATGCATTCACTCACTGACTCTGATCGCAAACCCACACAGTTTCTTCATCTTTTATGCATGCATTCATTCACTCATTGTGATCTCGCACCCATACAGTCTCTTCATCTTTCATGCGTGCATGAACTCACTCACTCACTCACTCACTCCAATCGCACACCCACACAGTCTCTTCATCTTTCATTTATGCATTCACTCACTCATTCACTCACTCCAATTGCACAGCCAGTCTCTTCATCTTTCAAGCATGCATTCACTCACTCACTCACACCAATCACACACCCACAGTCTCTTCATCTTTCATGCATTCACTCACTCACTCACTCTCATTCAGATTGCACACCTGCACAGTTTCATCCTCTTTCACACATGCATTCACCCAGTCACTCACTATGATCACACTCCCACACAGTCTGTTCCTCTTTCATACATGCATTCACCTAGTCTCTCACTCCGATCGCACACCCACACAGTTTCTACACCTTTCATGCATGCATTCACTCTCTCCGATTGCACACCCACACAGTCTATCTTTCATGCATGCATTCACTCACTCACTGACTTCCTCAATTCGCAGAGCCACACAGTCTCTTCATCTTTCATGCATGCATTCACTCACTCAATTCACAGAGCCACACAGTCTCTTCATCTTTCATGCATGCATTCACTCACTTCAATTGCACACCCACACAGTCTCTTCATCTTTCATGCATGCATTCACTCACTCACTCAGATCGCACACCCACACAGTCTCTTCATCTTTCATGCGTGCTTTCATTCACTCACTGTCTCTCTGATCTCTCACTCACACACAGTCAGCATGCCACTGAAAATCCCTCCATGTGCTATAGGTTGCCGACCCCTGTTTTAGTAATTGCTTTTTTTGGAAGCCACCATAATTACGGTCAGCAGGGCTTTACTATGTCTAGGCAATTCCGATTCTGTATCATAGCTCAAAAAAATAATTTCCTTACTTACACCAATTTGGTCACTCAGTATCTCTGACAGATTAGTCTGCAGGGAATCTTTAAAGTCTACCAACTCTTTATACTCCTAGACAATATGTTCCCAATTACCTCTTTCTTCCCCATCTTACTGCCAACATTTGCTGAATACCTGTGAGAAAATGCTTTGGAGTATACTTGGGGTATAAGAATTCCTATGCAAACATGTCCATGCAAAGATCCTAAATCTTCTAGACTTTGTTGCATATCTGGGGGACATACATATACCCCCCCATTGTTTCTTTGTGAATTGCATATCCATTTTCTCTTTCTAATACTTTCTAACTTCCGCTGATTGATTTTTATAGTTATCATGTAGTGTTTTGTATGCTCTAGTAATTATTCCTTTTTAACAGCGGCTTCTGTTCTAGATTCTACTAAAAACTTTACCAGTGGTGGTCTTTCACTTGAGATCCTCCTATTTCTTTCTCTTTGCCTATACTCTGATATCAATCCTTGATAGTGAAGGCAATCTCTACCCTGCAATCCAAAACAATGATTGGCCTCTTCCCATTCTATTCCCTTTTCCTCTGTAATTATTTGCTCCCAATACCCTGATTCGTTTGCCATTTGTCTGCAATAAGTTCTAGCCCTCTCTTTACTATTGTCTGCATCCCTAATTGCAGCCATCCCTATTGGCCACATCTCCTTTCTCCATTCCTGTGTTGGATTCATTCTTAGAATACTTTCTGCTACTTTATGAATGTAATCTGTATGGTTATTGTTATTCTCCTTAAGGATCTGCATCCAAAATCCCAGTCTGTCCTTGTTTCTTGAGCACCCCCCCCCCCCCCATTTCACCATCATCCCTTTCTACTTTGAATTATAGGTTTCTGTTTGTGCTATGTATAGGAGCCTTAACTGTGTAGCTCTGAAATACCCTTTCAAACCAGGTAATCCCAAACCACCTTGTTCTATTGTAAGAATCAGCTTATCCCACTTGACTCTTACCATCTTCTTCTTCCAGATAAAACCCTTCAGTTCTTTACTATTTGCTGTCCACAGCTTCTGATTTGGTTGATAAAAATATGCTTAACCACTAAAGGGATTAAACACATTTTAACTGATTGTATCCTGCTATCCATATCCATATAACAGAGCTTCCAATTTCTCATTGTTTGTATTATCTTTTCTTCAGTCTGTTCTCACATATCCTTAGCTGCCACACCAGAATCCTTTTTAATCAATACTTCTAAGTACTTTTTATCATATCCCCATAAATATGGATATTGCTGAACCAATTTGTGTGTACATAATTTACAGCTATTGCATTTATTTTAGCATAATTAATTTTGTATCCTGAAAAGATTTGAAACTGCCTCAAAATGTTCCACAACACTAAAATGTCCTTTTCTGGTTTTATCAGGAATAAAATAATATCATCTGCAAACAGCGCCAGCTTTTCTTGACTACCATACCAAGTATATCCTTGAATTTCTGAGTCCCTTATTTTCTTTGCCAATGCTCCTAAATCTAATGCAAATAACAAAGGGGAAGGGAGGCACCCCTGCCTGGTTCCTCTGCTCAAACAGAAATTATCAGAGAGGAGCCCACCCACTTTAATTTTCACCTCTGATCTTTCATGTATCCTTCTAATCAACCTTATAATTTTATCAGGAACTGCAAATGCTTCCATTGCCCTACTCATAAACTCACAGATTAATCTGTCAAATGCTTTCTCTGCATCAAGTCCCGCCAGCAACAGTGGTATTTTCTTACATTCTCCTTCGATCTGGATCATCGAAGTTCTGTTAATGTCAAATGTCTGCCTTCCCTCCACAAATCCACATTGATCCATGTCTATCAATTTTGGCAACTTCTTAGCCATTTTTTTAGCCATTATAGTCATATACATTTTATAATCATGGTTTAGAATTGAAATGGATGTGTACAAAGCTGGATCTGATGGGTCTTTACCCTCTTAAGGATTCTGCCCACCACCACTTTTTTCCAGGATGTTGGTGGCTCTACTCCTCTTAAAATACTGTTAAACAAATAAAACTTTCAGAGCTTTATCAGTTTTCTCCCTTCTAGCTTCCAAACTACTAAAGGGATACAATCTATTCCTGAGATCTTTCCTGTACATTGGTTATGCATCACCATTTTTATCTCATATCCTCATATCCTAACTGTTAGTAATTGATTCTCATCCACCTTTAACCTTACCATATTTAATTCTTCCGTAAACATTTCCATTTGTACATTTTCTTCATTTCCATAGTTCTCTGTCTGAATGTCTGAAATATTTTTAGTGCCGCTACAGGATCTCTTGTTATATTCCTTGTTATAGACTCCCTAAGCTTGGTGACAACCCTTTCTATGGAGTTGTACTAAAAGTTTTAGTGCTTTTAAGTCATTATCAAAAAAAAAGTTGCTTAACAGCAATCATTCTAAACTCATGCATATTATTGAGGTAATCCCTTATTTTCTTTTAAGCATTCTGCAATTGCTCTTCTTCTTTTTCTGTGAGATTCCCCCATTCTGCAATACTTTAACATTTGCCAGTTCCTCTAAATAATTATTGTTTCTTCTTAACCATATCTCTCTTTCATTTATTTCCACCCTATTTTTAAATTTAATTTTATCCCACTCTCTAACTATATTTTCAGAAGAAATTTCTATCTTCTCTAATAGCTCCTGAATAATTTCTACTACCCATTCCTTAAACTCTTCTCTTTTCTACAGATAGGTGGGAAAGTACCAGTGTCTCATTGGTGGAGTGTAGTCTTGAGTGGGGGAGTTAAGTTTTTTGATATGTGCTGGAAGGGACCTTAGATTTTAGTGAGTAGATTTCTCTTGTAGTCTGCTAGGAAAGGAATTGAGTTTATTATGGTAAACAAACTAGGCTTGTTAATGATAATATAGTTCTAAGTTGTAGAGGGAACCATTTGGCTTTTGCAAAAAAAAAAAAGGTGTAGTGTTTTTATTGCAGGTAATTTGAAATGTTTTTTTTTTTTTTTCTAGTTTACCATTGAATTCAGATCCTTCAAGTCCACACACAGCCCCTGTTCTATTATCATCACCTTAGGCCACTCAAAGTATTCCTTTTCTGAGCAGCTCCCATCCCTCTGGATGGAAGGAACCTCTTAGGCATCATGGGTTATGCAGTCCATTCTGTACCTTGGAGAGAATCGATGGAGCTGGTATCATCATACTGTGGCCAAGCTGGCCTTTCTGCAAGCCATATGTCCAACCTTCATGTGGAAATGTCAGTGTAATGCTGTTTAGGCAATAAGGAATAACTCAAGTGTTTATCCCATTGTGGACCCTATAGGGCAGCCATGACACATCCCAGCTTTGCGCTACATATCTGAGCTCCAACAGGGAGATATAACCACATCCCTTCAGAACCACAGGAAAGAAAAAAAAAAGTTTATTTCAATTTAGCTTAAATATTCAAGTTGAATTTACAGTAACTTATATGGTGACACTTCTTTGTATTTTAATGGGGTTTTCCATGTTTTACCCAAAAAAAGTTATCTTTTTGCATTTAGTTTGTTCTGGGACCTTAGTCTTATAGCTTAATTTGCAGTTGTGGGAAGTGTGCATTTCTACATTGTACTGCACTTCTATCTCCACACGTTGAGTTACTTGTAAAAGCTAGCTGTTTGTATTTTAAAATCTGCAGGGTTTTAGTCTTGTAATTTCATTCACATTTGTGGCACAACTGTAAACTACAGTCAGATTTGAACATTATTTAGTCATTTATTACTGCATTTTTCCATAAACATTGTTATTGATACACTTCTGCTTAGTCTATTGCTTTAAACTGTAGTAAAATTAAAGTAGTGAGGATATTGTTTTTAATGCTCAAAGATTTGTCCTTCATTGCTTTTATAGTTGTTGGTATTCCAGTTTTACTCCTACAGTTTTATATTCTGCATATCATTTACCTAATTAAAATTTCATTCCAGTGCTTTTCAGTTCGTCATACTCCACTGAGACATTAAACTAAAGATTCTAAAATTCTAACCTGCCTGGGATCATTGACTGGTAGCTCATAGAAGTGGCATTACAGTGATTTTCTGTTCCTCCGTTCTTTGTGTGTACTCCATTAAGTTAAGGTTTTTGAAAGAGTTCCAATTTGACTTTATTTGATTGGATCCCTCTCTAGCTAGCCTGCTTCTTCTGACAAGCTTAGAACAGTTAGCTTGGCATTGAGTGGCAATACTTATAAATTTAGTAGAATTCAGGATTATGTAAACATTAAAGTTAGTAGAATTGTCTACTGTTTAACATAATCTGACCCAGTAAAACATCCTGGTTAGTCTGCACCAACAAAACACCCTTGATAGCCTTTTAACCCCAATACACCACCCTCCTGTACCTCACCAATCAAAGGAGTAGACAGCATGTATATGCAATTTCCTAACTTCTCTTTAGACAACTTTGTGTATATAGGCATCTTCAGACAATTTAATAGTTGTCTCTTTTTACCGACAATTTAGTAGTTGTCTCTTGTTTGCCGGCATCCGCTTAATCCTTAAAGAAACAGACACAACGTGTGGGAGGTGTTCTTACACAATGACACTATAGGCTAAACTCTCACACAAAGCTACATACACAACAATCATCTTACATAGCACATGTGCAAGCATGCACAGGCGCATACACATGCGTACACACACACACACACACACACACACACACACACACACACACACACACACACACACACACACACGTATGACGCACTTAAAAGCAAACTTCCTGAGCAACAAAGTTCACCTAGACCACCCTTTGACAAAGCTATGCCTCAGCAAGCCCAAAGGCACTCAGAAAAAACAAAATCTAATACCACAACACTCAGTGGAGTCCCAAACACTAAGCTCCTAAGGCCAGCAAAAATTCTTCCCTGGACTCTCATAGGGGGAATCCATTGTAAGACAAACTGATTGCTTGGACTATATGAACAAAGACATGTGTCTCAGGCAGGTACGTCCCTAGCCTTAAGCAGCATTTTACCTTCACTTAGGATGATGCTTCAGTACAAACAGAAAATTATTGATTTCAATAATTGGCTTAGTTTCTGTTGTCATTCTAAGGGTATTCAGTATCTGTCAGCCTGGGATGACATGATCGACAGACCTTGATGCTTTGCCAGAGATGGTCTTAATCTGTCACCTCTGGGATTTTGGCTACTGGCTAAGGATTCCACCACCCCCATAGTGCCTTTTTAGGTAGTTTCTCAAGGACAAAATTCCCAACATAAAAACTTCATCTAAAAACAACCTCAAGGTTATGCTGCTAAATGCTAGGAGTCTTAACATGAAACTACACTCACTGGAACCAGTCCTCACCTTGAAAGATGCAGAATTTGTGCAGTCACAGAGACCTGGTTCAAGGCTGTGGAGAGCACCCCAGCAATATTGGGTTACACCTCCTTCCACACATTTAGACCACAAACTAAAGGCATGAAAACTAAACAGGCAGTGTATCAATATTCATTAAAGATAAATACACCTCCAGATTGTTTAAACAGTATGATTTCCTGGAGATACTTCAGGTGCAGTTAACTGTTGGTAGGACACCTATTCAAGTCATTGCCCCTGCATGAATCAGGACACCCACTCCCACTCTGCCTATTTGGATCTATTGAGTCTATCAAGATACATCCAAACACCATGGCTTTGGGTGACTTTACCCATCCATTGACTGGGTATATCAGTCGTGCTCAAACTCACTTGCCCAAATGTTCCTCAACTTCATCATCTCCAATGCCCTGGATCAGCTGGTTGACACCCTCACAAGGGGTGACAACATCCTGGATCTGGTGCTTACAAAACCCCCACTCTGACATCTTCCCTGATGAGATCTGACCACAGATCAGTCTGATTCAAAGTAACTATCACACCTGAACACCCCACCCCCCAGCAACAACTAAACTAAAAACTTCTCCAAAGCAGATTATAACCTCTTGCATAATGGTATAAATAGCTTCACTGCACCTACCCCTCAGATGGAGCTGGCAACTATGCTGAGTTCTACACCAATGCTTTATACAAACACCTGTATAACTGCATTGACTTGATCGTACCTGTTAGGACCAAAACAAGCTCCTCAAGAAATTGAAAACCTGCCTGATGGACAACTGCCATTAATAGGTTTTACAATAACAGGAATAAATTGCTGTCTAAAAATAAGAGGGAATGACCCCTAAACTGGAAACACTCCCTCCTCAGCTTAAACAAGCAAATAAGACTTCTTGTGAAATCCTCCAAACCAAACTACAAATCCAAATTAGATTCCTCAGCTAAGGACAACCATAAGTCATTCTTTAGTTACATCTGTAACCTAAAAGGAAAGGCCCAGATTTGTGCTGAACTGGTAGTTAATGATACCACATATACTGAGTCTGTGGACATAACTAACCTGTTGGCCAACAGGTTCTGTGAAAATTTCACTCCCCTGTCCACACCATACGTACCCCATGACATCCCTAGCACCTGCCCCCTTCCTTGTATCTCTAAAGAGCAGGTCATAAATGCCCTCTCTAAGGCCAAAAACACATTATCTCTGAGACCTGATAACATCCCAGGCTGCGTCCTACATGGGCTCCAACAAGAAGTAGCAACACCACTGGGTAGTCTTTTCAGTCATAGTCTAAACACCAGCTTTGTCTCAGCTGAATGGAAAATGGCCACCATTATTCCCTTGCACAAAGATTGTGCTTCCACTGATGCCAGGAATTATAGACCTTTTAGCCTGACTAGCCTTATCTGCAAGGCCATGGAGCGAATCATCATGGTCCTTATCAACAAAGATATAGGTAATCTCCAAACACTTGCCCCTACTCAGTTTGGATTTGTCAAAGGGAGATCATGCCTGTTAAACCTGGTGGACCTCTTTGAGACAGTCACCAAGGCCCTGGATGAGGGGAAATCTGTACATATAGTCTACCTAGGCTTTTGACATTATCCTTGACTCAGGCATCACTGACAAACTCACCCAGCTAGGTATCAACCCTTATATCATTAGATCATTAGATGGGTCGCTAACTGGCATACTGGTAGAACCCATATAGCCAAAATAGGGGAATCTACCTCCAACAGCAATGAGCGGTGTTCCACAGGGACCAGTCCTTGGACCTCTACTGTTTGTAATCTACTTCTCTGAAGTTCAAGCAAAAACTAAAATTTTGTGGCTGACAAAGTTTGCTAATGACTGCAAACTGGGAGCAGTCAGAGAATTTCTAAATTATGTCAATATCCTACAACATGGTCTTAACACAAACAAATGATTGGTGTCAAAGTCATGGCCTTAAACTCAATGCAAAAAATAAATGTATTGTCATCCCTTTCGATAACAGCTATGTTCCTGCTAACTACCACATCAATAACAACACCCTAAGTATGCACTCAGTGGTGAGAGACCTGGGCATACAGGTTGACGACATCCTTACCTTTGATCACCATGTCTCCGCAATGGTAAGAATGGCCTTCTGTATTGCTCATCTCATAAGTAAGAGCATTACCTCCAGAAAAAAAGAAGTTATAACCTCCCTGTACTTTTCCCTCATCAGGCCAATAATTGAGTACAAAGCCCCTTCTGGTATGTACCATTCCAAGCACCTGCAGCAATTGGAGACACCACAAAGGTTCCTTACAAGGAAAATTCAAAGTCGTCAGCATCTGTCCTATGTGGATTGTCTGAAATCACTGTCACCTTATTCTGTTTCATACAGACTACTTAGAGGTGATCTTTGCCCTGCATATAAGGCAATGTTTGACCCTGCTTTATTGGAAATGCTGCATATCCACAAGTTAAATGGTACACAGGTTACTCGCTCTAAAGACCTTGACCTGGTATGTGACATTAATAAAACCTGCTGGAGGGACAGATTTAGCTCCCAGAAGTTACCATACCTTTGGAACAGACTCCCACTTCATGTGAAACACAGCACCTCATTGGCCCTCTTAAAACACAATCTAGATGACTGGATAAGTAACTGTAAATTCACCCTGGGGGTTCCACCTGTGTCCCTCTTGGACAGGGGGAATAGGTGCTGATCGTGGAAATAAGGGTAGAACTTGGCTAGGCTTGTAAGGGCCCTAGGGCCATTAGTCTAGTATGTTCCTATGATCCTATGATCCTTTGATGCCCCTTTAACCAGGTTGAAAAATGAAAAGATAACAGTTAGTTGCTTATCTGGAGCCAGGATCCACCAAATAATGCACACACTCAAGTCATTACACCACAGGTACCAATATTATTCCATCATACTCAATGGCTGTGCCATAGTGGTTCCAACATACTGAATATCATACTCACAAATATGGGAGAAGACTGCCCTTCTCCAATGTCTTGTCCTCCCTGGTAAGGTCTCACCATAAAGCTGTTCTACTTTAAAATCAAAATCAACTATATAATGCTAGTAAAATCAGTACATTAGGTGCTATTCCAAGGCAATCTATCTTTTATTAAGTAATTGTTTGTTAAAATTGTGTGCCCCACCAAATGCTGAGAGCACAGCAGCCTACGCTGAATTGCTCTTAGAAACTCTGTAAATCAGCTGAATAGAGGCTGCTGTACCTACCAGATCTAAGCCCAGAACTAGTCCGGGAAACAAACCACCCTGGTGGCTTTCCAAATTAAACAGAATATACAACAAAAGGAAAAATAATATGGCAAAATTCAAGAAGGGTAATTCCCATAAAAATAAAAACTTCTTCTTTAAGGAGGTATTATGACATGTTGCAAGTGGATATGCTACACTCTATTCCTCTTATGCCAGCCTTGGAAGATGCTTTTGACTTAGCCTGCAATAGTCCTGATAGACAATCTTCAGTCCCTAAAAAGTCAGATTTTCTAAAGTTTCTCAGTCTAAACAGGTATTTCTCTTCATCTCAGTTATGAACCAGTAGCTGTTTCTGTTTCTTCTCTGGATGTTAACAAGTTTTTGGTCAATCCCAGTCATTTTTTTCTGATAAGGATGGTAAAGCCTTTGACAGGTATGGGAAGAGAATCGTTTCTTCTTCAACTTTAGCCTTCAGAATTTTGAACTAAAGGACATGGTTTGTGTTGACAGAATAAGGAATTTTTGTGCCATTTTGTCTTCAGAACCTAGTTCCATTCTGTATTCTGTTATTACTACTCTTTCTCAAGTATCTAAACATTCATTAAATACTGTGTCAGATTGTGCTGACTCTGTGTCCAGGGCTACTGCTGCTACTGTGATGAGACATTTTGTCTGGGTATGCAGTCATAGGTTTTCAGAAGTTAGAACAGATTTTGAGTTTTTCTTTAGATAAGGAGTTTTTTGTTTGAACATCCTACTCCTGTACTTAGGCAGTTTGATGAAGAGGCAAATTGATTCGGGGGGGTTCAGCTCTCTTTTCCTAAATCTACTAAAACTCCTGGTTCTTTTTTCAAAAAAATAAATAAATAAATAAGTAATCCCAACAAGCTTTTGGCAGACAGAACTCTTAAGACAAAGGGGCAGGAGGAGATCTAATAAAACCAGTGATCCTTTCAGAAAGATAGCAGGCCTCCACTTCTGAATAACTATTGTAGCATTTCATCTCACTCCTTGCCTTCCCCTGCCCACTTCTCCAAATCTGTCCCAGAAACTGGTTCTCAGTCTTCCCTTTTAACAGAAGATTGTTTTAGACAAGTGGGTTCAGACAGTAGACAAGGAGGGTTACAGATGACATTTGGAAAACCTACTTCCATCTTAGCATAATCCTCCTCATCCTCCAGACCAGACAAAACTGTTTCCTTTGATTTTAAATCAAATGATTTCCTTGGGGATCAACTAGGAATTTAATCAAAAATGCTTCCTGTGCCAAAGAGCGATGCTGATTTTACAAAGTTTGTTGCCTCCCAGTCCTCTTCTGTGTCTTTGGTAACTCTAGACTTGAAAAATACTTATCATCACATTACCATTGTCACAGACTTCAGAGGTTTCTTCAGATTTTCTCCATCTGGGTCATATTATCAGTTCTCTGCATTACTCTATGGGCTATCTACAGCTCCAGATGTGTTTACAAAGTGTATATCTACAGTAGTAGCTCATTGCAGACTACAGGGTATTCATATATTTTCTTATTTTTTGCAGAGTCTTGTCCCAGGTGTCAGGCATCCCTCACATGGGTTAAAATCTTCTTCTCGGCCTGGGTTTTCAGACTAACAGTCAAAATCCTTGTTAATTCCTTCCCACGGAATATTTTTTCTAGGATGCCTTCTAGATTTTTCCCTGTAAATGGCACTCCTAACCCTGGAGAAAGTGGACTTGCATCTAGAAGGTTTCCTGAGTATCTCTAATCAGTCTCAAACTTCAGCCAGAGAATATCTCAGGATTCTAGGGTTTGTGCCATCCATGATTCTCATGATTCATTTTACCAGACTACACATTAGAACAAATCCAGTGTTTTTTAAAAACTTGTGGAGATAACATTCTCACTCTCTTAAAATCCAAATTCCCATCTTGGGTTCTGTGAAAAGAGAAGTTTTGTGGAGAGAACAGATTTCCCTGGATCGAGGTCTCTCTTTCTCTCTTTCAACCCTTGCTCAATCTTTTACAACAGATGCATCTGATTATGCTTGTGGTGCTCTATATGTGGGATAAAAGTGCAGGATCGTTGGAATAAAAGAGACAGACCAAAGCACATAAACATAACAGATATGTTAGCTGTGATCACTTCTGTAGAATCTCTTCACCATATGTGGTCCCTTGGTCAAGAATCTCTTCACTATATGTGGTCCCTTGGTCCTCAGCAGGTGATTACAGGCAATAACACAGTCATGTGGTACATAGAGAAACAGGACGTCAACAGGTATTACTCTCTGTGAATGCTGGCAGTGGTGACTTTGGATGTTTCTATAAAGTATTATTTAATTCTCCAGGCTTCCTACATTCTATATGAGCAAAATATAGTGGCAGACAAGCTAAATAGGACCAGGGCAGACCCTTACAAGTAAAAATTAAACAAATGGGTCTTCCAGGATTTGATCCAGTTGATGGGAACACCTCAAATATATCTTTGCCCCCATTCAAAACAAACAACTATTGACTTTTTGCACAAGAACTCATCGCAGACAGACCTGGAAAACAGATGCTTTTTAATTCCCTTGGACAGGAATGTTCATGTATGCCCTTCCAACCTTTCCACTGACTTCCAAGGTCATTCTAAAGATTACGAAGGACTTTCCAAAATCATTGTGGTAACTCCCTTCTGGCCCATGCAACATCAGTTCTCCCTTCTTATAAACTTGGAAAAGGGCAGTTACCACAAACTTCACAAATTGGATCTACTCACACAAGGGGAGTTTGATACACCCTATTCTGAAACAACTGCAACTGAGTGCCTGGATGATTCAAAACTGGTATATTTTTGGTACCTCATTTCTCATGATGTGCAGCAGGTATTAGAGGATGCAAGCAAACCTGCTACTAGAAAATCTTATGTTAGTAATTGGAGGAGATTTTCTAGTTGTTGCCACACTAATAACCAGAGCCTTATGTACCATTGGCTATTTAATATTTGTGTAAGTTACTCCCCTCTGGCCTCTCTTAGTCATCAAACAAAGCTCATCTTTTGGCCATATCAGCTTGTCTGCCCATGAAGCTTCCCCTTTCTGTTTTGGTCAAACAGTTTTTGAAAGGGATTTTACATGTTAGGTCATGTGGGAAACGTGGGATCTTAACTTTGTACTAGAAACGTTAACTTTGTCTCCCTTTCAACCTGCTCATCAGGCTGATTTATGGTTTTGGGAATGACATATTCAAGAAGAGTGTTTGAGTTGCAAGGTCTTCTGCTGAGTGAACTTTAAGTGGTATTCCACAGAGAAATAGTTACTTAACAGCAAATATCATTCATGCCAAAAGTTGCTTCAGAGTTTACTTTGAATCAAGCAATCAGTCTCCCTGTTTTCTATCCTGAATGTAAAAACCAAGGAGAAAGGATTCTTCATACTCTGGATGTGTAGGAAAGCAGCTGTTTAACTCCTACAATGGAACAATGAAAGGATAACGTGTAAAAACTGACCATTTCCAGATGAGTGTCCCTTAGTATTGCTTTTTGTTATTCTCTTCCAGCAGAAGCAACGGACGTTCTACTAGAGCCTTATCTTCCTTGATGGCCTACTCAAAATGGGTGGACTCTAGAAACATTCTAGAAGTAGTTGATTGATCCTTAGCACATTTATTTATTTATCTGCATTTGTTTACTAGGATGGTCCAGTGGACCTTAGTGAGCCCATTTTCAGTGGAGTCCCAGGGAGAAATGCTCCACAATAAAATATACCATATACAATATACAATATACAACATAATACAAGCAGTACACAACAATGCAGTTCAATAGATTATCATAAGCTACATAGCTATGCCTGAGTTGCAGTAGAAATTGAGTGAGTGGGTGAAAATTGTTGCACATTATTATATTACAACATAAAGGATAAACTGATTGTACATTTATCACATGACAAGAATGGATATGAAGCTGAATAATTAGGTTACTCCTAATAGCAGCATAGTGTGAATAATCGATTCTTGTAAAGTCATCAACTTGAAGTAATGGTGCAACAGATATAGAGGGTAGTGTTAGAACTGCAGCTGCTAAAGTAAGTAGAAGGGGGAAGAGTGATGACAGAGTAGTAGGTAGTGTTAGGTTTTGGGAAGTGCAGTCATGGCACATGTGCACTGCCATAGAGAGGAAAGCTGTTGTCTCAGGGATTTTTTAAAGAATGCTATGTTGCTAGTGGTCCTGAGAGATGGTGGGAGGGTATTCCATAGTTTACAATAGTAAAGGAGTAAAGCATCTGACCAGCTGAAAGGTTGTTTTTTTTTTACATTTAGGAGCATTTGATTTTTGAATCAGAGAGGTCTATTTGGGTGGTACAGGGTAAGTAATGAAGAGAGGGCAGGGCAATTAGATGGCTTGAATGTCAATTAGTGAGCTGTAGTTATTTGTAAATATGTAAGTTGATGGGGGAGTTCTAGCCAATTTAGCAGTTGAAGTGAGGCACAATGGTGAGATGAATATTTTGCATATGTTACAAATTCAGCAATTTTACTGTGGCATGAGTCCAGTTTGGATTTAAGAGAGGACTGAATATTGGTAAGGAGAAGAGCACCATAATGAAGAGATGGTAGCACAAAGGAAGAGGCTACGGATAGTCTAGCTGAGTGAGTGAGAAAGTATTTGTGGCTGTACAGCATGCCCAGTTTTTGATGTGGTTTTTTGATATTGCTGTTAATATGCAGGTCGAATGTTAGGTTTTCATCTACAATGACACCTAGAAGTTTAGCGCTAAGTACAACCTCAATGAAAGTGTAATTTTGGGAATGAATAGTAAATTCTTCTTTGTTTTTTTCAGGGTGAATAACAAAAGTTTAGTTTTATTGGGACTTAGGGCAAGGTGATTATTGGTCATCCATGTTTCAGTAGAAATAAGGGTACTTTGAGTGAGTGAATGTAATTCCTTTATGGAATTGGCAGTACAGATGATGGCTGAGTCATCTGCATATTGGATGACTGTACCTTGACTAAGAGTGGTATGGAAGTTGTTGATAAAAATTGTGAACAGAAGCGGCTCTAATATGGATCCTTCTGGAGCTCATGTGGTGGTGTTGAGGAATGGAGAGAAGGAGTGTTGCCTAACTGTGAGGTAGTTAGAGAACCAGTTAAGGTTTCCCAACCTTTGGGTTTTTGCAACATTGCAAATTAAATTCCCTCTCCAGGACTAGAAAAGACTTTCCTAAGATCATACTCCAAGGACTCCTGGATCCTAATCCTTCCACCTCTCAAGCTGGATAAGCTATGTCAAACTACCTATATAGCTTTAAGCAAATGATAAGACTCCTCCAGGCAGAATCAAGGCTCATTCTCAAGGGCCTTATCCACTTCAATGTCATGCTGGAAAGGGGTGGACTCTGGAAGCATTCTACGGGCAGCTACATGGTCCTCTATACATTCCTTTACAACATACTACAAACTGGGGATTGGGTTGGCATAATGGTTAAGGTGTGTACCTTACAAACAAGAGGTACAGGGTTTAATTTTCACCAAAGGAAATTGGCTAGGTTTAGAATCATCCAGCAGAGTAGCAAGCCTAGTATTGACCTAGGAACAGGTACTTTAAGCTCCTATGAATTGAATTATTTTATTTTTCTAGATCTAGGTCTGGCTTTTCTAGGATGATTTTCGAGGGGGTACTGGATCCATATTCTTTCTCTTCCCAGGACGGTTAGGTTTTGGTAATCAACCCATATAGCCTAAAGGCCATTGCAGTAATGATGAATGATTAATACAGTATAGTTGTGTAAGTTGCACTTTCCCATAACAGTAGATTTTCAAATTCCTCACTGCTTCAGTAGCTGCACCCCCACCCTCCATGCCCCAGTTATTGTGCAGTTATTGTTGGGAAATAGTTTGGTGGTTATAGTTCAAGATGGGTACACTACCAATCAGAAGTCAGAGTGGAAGTGATGGAGAGAGCCAGGGATTTTGGAAATTGGTCTGTTCTTGTGTCTTGGGCAAGACATAAATGCATATAGCCTAAAGGCTACTGTAGCAATGAGGAATTCAAACATCTGCTATTATGAGTAAGTGCAACTTATATATTTTCTTTGCCTGTTTATATTTTGCAGTTTTCTAGGTAGTGGTAAACAGCCTCTAGAAATTCTTTAGTTATAGTGAGTGCTAGAACCAACTAGCTAATTAAAATGTGTTTTTCCTAATGTCATCTCTCTGATTATTTTTTTTTATTTATTCTATATTTCTCTGAGAGGTTATATTATCAGTTTGTAAATTTTATTTGCAAACTACATTGCCTAATGTCTTTAATTTTATGTATACAGTTTCATAAAAGTTGTGACTGGTTGCTTATTAATGTATAAAAGGTTAAGTTCCTAAATAACTGAGTATAAACCGCTGGCATCAGCCTTTCAGACAGGGAGAGAAAGAGAGACTGCATAAATAAATGACCATAAGATATCAGATTCTAGTTGGGTCACTTTTAAGAAAGTGTAGCAACTGTGCCCTGGGCATGTCAGAATGGTCTGGCTGGTGGTAATATACTACTGTATGAGGTATATGGGTCAGTGGCACAGAAAGGTATTACCTCTCTTCTGGAAATTACGGTGTGTGTGTGTGTGTGTGTGTGTGTGTGTGTGTGTATGTATGTATGTATGTGTGTCTGTGTGTGTGTATCTACGGTGTATGCAATGTTCATGATTAATTTTAGTAAGTAGTGTAAATATAGCAGATAAATTTTAGTGGTAGTAATAATGCACCAAGGATTGTACCAAACCTGAGGTGATGTGCCAAGGATAATACATGCATGATGATGCAGGAAGGATAGTAATAAAGTGGAACAAGTATATAAAATATCTGACCTTCAAGATAGTGGCACACGGATCAACAGCTTAACTTCAGCTCTTCCATTCTGAAAATAAAAACTGGGAGACAACAGCCAGTGATATTGTAAACTTGAGAAAAATTCAGTTATAGGCTAGTAAGCACACTGGCAGGATGCCTGTATAGAAGAAACTAAGAGAGCCTGAAAGAAAATCAAATAGAAAATGTGAAGAGAAAACACTGACTGGGAAGAATCCTGCTACACTCAAGAAGTATACAAATTCAAATAATAAAATGCTAGAAAATGGAAGAAGGTTTAAACAGATATTCAGATGAGCATATAAAACTGCAAAAATCAGAGCTCAAAATGAAGAAAAGGCTGGCTGAGTAGGAGACTGCTCAAGAAGAGGTGTTCCAAAAAATGGTAGAATTAGGGGACAGAGCACGTAGGGAAAACCTGAAATTTTCTGCTGTACCAGAGAAACTTGAAGAAACAGACTGTATTAAAATTTTGAAGGTAGAAATAAGCAACTGGACTGGTATTGCACACCAGAAACTGTTCATTGAAAGGGCACACAGTGGGAATGCTCCGAATCTGGCCATGAGAAAACAGCCAAGACCTTTATTAATAAAGATGCAAACATGCTAGCAGAATTTATCCTGACAAAACTGTAGCAAAAGGGCAAAGTATTAAAAATTAGTGACAGTAGACTGTGAAAAATGATTATTCACGGTACCCCAGGCAGAAGAGAAATAAATGTATTCCAGTAATCAGGGAGTGTGGAGAGGTAGGTGTGAGATTTAAGCCATCATGCAGAAGGAGACTTTAAATCTCATTCTTCTGATAATAAAGCACATGGAGAGATTTTGCCAGTGAAATCTTTTCCACTGTTCCAAAGGAAAATGCTTGAGAGACCGAGAAAAGCATAGACGCTGACCAGAATAATCGGAAGTACTGCAGAATGAAGATGAACATAAAGAAGACTAGCAACATGGAAATTAGTGAATAAATGTAAGACTACAAAGCATCAATTATATTTGTGAAAAATTAATGCATAAGAATAAGTGGAAAGATTGGACTTTTGGTGACTTTCTCAAACTTATGAGGAACTGAAAAACATTTGCTTCACTTCAAGTCATTAACATTTGGGAGGATTATGTGGGAAGAGGAAGAGGAAGGAAAAAAGTAACTGTAAGTAAAACAATTTATTTTCTTAACAGTATTTCTATGAAACTTTTCAAAATATAAATTGGATATTTCATAGTAAAGTATTTTTAGTTCTTCTTGAATGTGATAAAGTTGTTAAAGTAAGCAGATGCTTTTTTTCTTCCTCCTCCCTTTCTTACTTTCTTTCTTCTTTTTTAGTATTAAGAAATGTAGACATCACAGTGCAAAAAGAGAAGAAAAGCTAGACAAATGCATGTTAAGTTAGTAGAATTATAATCTTAGGTTATTGGGATGGGGGAGGGGAAAATACACAAATCATAATATTGATATATTTACTCTTACTTTTCCATAGGTGAATTTCTGGATTAAGATTTTTGGCTTAATCTAATAATACATTTTACATAGAAACAAATAAATATTGGAACACCAAATGTAAGAAAAGTTTTCCTTTAGCAATAAATGTTTCAGCTTCGCTATCAGACTGCAACAGAGGACTGCATATTTGTTTCTCTTATGTGTTCATGGAGACAAACTGATAATAAAAGACAGAACACTGGTTTCTTCAAGGCTAAAAGTTTATCCCCGGGATTCATGAACCTTGCGCCAGGCGGACGCATAGCGTAGGCGTTACAACGCCAGATATGGCCGCCAAGCAATTCAGGTAAGATCCAATTCCACGTGCACTACTGGCGTGCGCCGGATTTGCGCCGCCTCCGGCGTAGGTATGTTAAACACCCCATGTGCGGTGTTGCACCATGCAAATGAAGGCATATAGCGATCCACGAAGTGGCGCAGTCGTAGCATAAGGGCACGGCAATGTAAACCAAAAAAAAAAAAAAAAACGGTTTACATTTATCCAAACATGACATAGGAGTAACGGAAGGCTGTCAACGTCAGGTATCACACTGTTGCCACATGCCAATGGCGAAAGACACAGAGAATGTCAAAAGAAAACATGCACAACATGTAAATGACATAAATGGTATGTCCACAGAAACACACAGCAGAACCCCAGGACATGTCCGTGGAAGGTGCTAAACAATGAAATAATATGACAATGTCATAAAAGAGCAGTGTAATACACATCAGCTTCAAAGACACAATACACCATGGTATGCATGGAAAGCCACATCCACGGTGCAAGGGTTGCCAAGGAGTCGCGGCAGTGTTCGGCGCGGTAACTATGAATTAGTAGTCAATGCCATGCAAATGAGGCAGATGATACTGAATCGCAAACCCCCCGCCGGCGTAAGGCTGGACCAAACGGCGCAGCGGTAATACACAGAGGAGTGGCTCAGAGGGAATACATGTCAACCACATAGGGGTGTGCCACTGTAGGAGGAAGTACATTGGAGCCCAGCAAACATGGGCTGTACATCGCACATCACAGCAGCAGGACCGGCGTGTGGGGAAATAGTTGAGCTGAGAGCACACAATGCGCGCAGAGATGCATATGCACGAGGATGACTACGTTCCCTTAACCCAGTCATGTGACGCCCGCCCCGTCAACAACAACGGATACAGGAAGGTGATGCTGAGAATATGAGGAAATGCGGAAGCAGTGAAATTGGAGTAGTAATGAGCAATCAACACCAATCAACCCACTAAGGCCAATTGGCAGCAGCTGACAACTCTGCATGCAGAAACCTGCAAAATGGGATAGGGGAGGCATATGAATGCAAAGAAAGTAGGGGAGGTAGCAGATTGCAAAGAGTGAAGAACCGACACAGCAGAGCCAAGTAGACAGGCAGCATAACGGCGGCGGCAGACAAAACGCACGATATGCCATGTCCCAGAAACTACACATGACAGGGCTCTGCAGGATGCAAGCCAGGAAATAGTAGGCGCAACGTGCAGAAACAGTAAGGTAAGGTCGAAAGCTAATACAATGCAGGCAAGAGTAATGCAACACCAAAGGCAACAGCGTTGCAGTGCCAACGGTAAAACACGGAAGATAATCCACAGATACAGCCATACAGAAACACCCTATGACATCACCGGGTGTACAGCACAACAGTATAAAGTGTGAATGCACACAACACACAGCCGTGTATTCCCAAACGCCGCACTCTAGGTGTAAACACACGGGGAACTTTTAAAATGTACATGTTGGGTGCCGCCGTGGCCGTGATCCATCAGCATGTGTTAGAGACAGACGGAGTTGTGGAGGAGGGTGCCGACAACTACCATAGGCCTCAGAGGAGAAGGAGAGTGTTCAGACCAAGGGTAACCTACCAGGGGCTACAAGACCTGGAGATAGTAGAGCGTTACAGAGTGGATAGGGACACTCTACAGCAAATAGCGGAGCTGTGCTGGCCACGCCTGAGAACAAGAAACAACAGAGGGGAGCCCATCCCAGTGGACACAAAGGTATGTGTAAGCTTGCGAATACTGGCCACAGGTACCTTTCAAAGGCCAACTGGGGATATAATGGGTATCTCACAGGCATCAGCATCCAGGGTACTACACCAGTTTCTGGATGCCATGTTACCACATGCCAATGAGCATATATACTTCCCCAGATCTCAGGAGGAGTTGGCTAGCAATATGCCACTTCCACCATGTGGCACAATACCGGAGGTACTGGGTGCGATAGACTGTACGCACATACAAATCAAGTCACCACCTGGGAAGCAGGGTAGACGCTACATAAACCGCAAGGGATTCCCTCCATCAATTGCCAGGTCGTGTGCAATGCGCAGGGCATTATCATGGATGTGTGTGCTGGCAGCCCTGGAAGCTACCACGACTCCCATATCTGGCATGCCTCACAGCTGTATCAGGTATTCGCCAGGGGGGACATCACACAAGGCCACCTTGTGGGGGATGCTGGCTATGCACTGGAGCCGTGGATGATGACTCCCATCAGAAATGCACACACACACATGCAAGAACGCCATAATGAGGCACACGCACAAACCAGAATAATCATAGAGCGTGTGTTTGGGATGCTGAAATCACGTTTCCGGTGCTTGGATACATCCAGTGGAGCCCTGCAGTACTCTCCAGGCACATGTGCCCACATATTCATAGTATGTGCCATGCTACATAATATGATCCTGCGGAAGCAGCTGCTGCAGGGACATAATGGTGAAGGGCCACAAAGCCCACCACAACTGCCAAGGCCAGTACAGGCACAGAGGGTTCAGAACCATGAACACACTGTGCCAGCCCCAGTAGGCAGACGGAGGCATACCCAATATGCCTATGCCCTGGCAAAGAGGGAACGTATAGCACATACTCTGACAGCGTAGGCCCCATGGACTGACACCTCCCTACCTGCACACACAGTGAAATGGACGGCACACAAACATGGCCACCCATAAAGTGTACCGTATGGATGGCCCCATGTGTGACTCCAACATAGGCAGCACCCAAACACTGCACACCCAACAGCTAGCAGAGCATGGAACGCCAACACCTGAACCGTACGTGGGTCCTACAGCAGACGGCGTTGCTGTATGCTGCCATGTTCGCTGCAAGGTGTATACATATAGACATGTACATATGTGCATATACAGATATGGAGATAGATATAATCACACACATAGAAATATATGTACACATATACATATAAAGTACAACAGGTAAGACAGGGAATGAGAGAGATGCAAGGTGACAGAGAAGTAACACGCGATATCTGTACATAGTAAACATAGTGAACTACAACCTGAGCATCCGGGAGGTTTAACAGAACAGGAAACCGCCACCCATGGAAAGCTCAACATATCGAAATGCATAACCGCGAGTCGGGATGATCGCCAGGCCACAGTACAGTAACAGTACATGTGCGGGTAATACTATGATGATATGAGGGTGGAGGTAGACACTGCCGCCGGTGATGCGGGCCACGCAGGTACTGTGTGCAACCGTCCCTGTGACTGCCGCAGTATGTGCATGTGTGCGGTGACGGTGCTGTGTGTTCCGCTGTGCGAGTGTAATGTGTGTGCCACTGTAAAATGTGTATGTTGGTGCCATGTGACAGGCGGAGTGGAACAACATGTGTAGGCATACAGTATAGGAACCACAGGCGTATGTACACCAATACTCCCAAAGTAGTACTGAGAGCCCCTCCCTGGCTAGGCGTGTGGCGACGTATAATGACGCAAAGTGAAAATGTCCCAGAATGTACCACAGGAATATAGCCAACATGAAATGGAAAGGACGTATGTACAAATCCTGACCGTATGTATGACACCGATATGCTAATTGCAAAACGATACGTCGGCAAAGTTACACAGCAATAGGTATGTACCGCGGAAATATGCATATGCTACCCCGGTACTGATCGTGGTCATGTATCGGCCCGTAAACACCGCTGTGTGTTCTACAAGTGTCAAACAAGCAATCGCCACCTGAAGAGGTGGCAACCACTAGCAAACAGGCCATCCCAAGTACAGGACCACAGTGACTGTAAATATCCGGGACAGAATGACAATGGATAGTCGTCACGTACAAACAACCGCAGATATACCACCGATGTGATGGAGGAATACATGCAGGAAGCACACACGCAGGCGATACCAACACCACATGACAACAACACTACCTACACTCCCAGAACAACAGACAAGTAACTGCCAACTTCCCAGGCAGGGATGGAGCACACAGACAAGCATACCGTGTATGTAGAGATGCAAGGCCCACAACCCGTATCCGTCACCTACAACCTCCGATATTCCCCATCGCACATATCAAAGGGATACAAGCCGTAATAGCAGCACAAACATACAGGCAGTCAATGACAGCTGCATAACCGCAACATCTCGCGTGGGAAACACTATCAACAGCGGATGCATACTTGCATCCGTTGTTTAAAGGAATACAACAGCTATGTTACACATCCGAATGCAAGACGCCATCAACAGACACAGTCAGGACAGGGACACACACATGTCGAACAGAATACCATACCCAACACACACAATCCACGGCTAACACCAGTGCGAAATGTACCTGACACCACACATAGCGGCTGCAGTTATACATAACATAACACAATACAGACCATCTCCACGAAGGTAGGGCAAATAACCAATGCCCAGGTGAGGAATGCAACCATGCCCTAGTTACGACGCGTAATGTACGAATGGAGTAGATGCACAGGTGATATGCGCACAAGTACACACTGAGGAACAGCCATTGGTGTGATGAACCCACATGTTGCAGGTAACGACGGATATAAGGATGACTCCCGGGATATTCAAACCGTATGCTCATACCGAACTACAACCTACAAACGGATATAGTGAGAAAACGCAATAGCGAGACACGTAACGAAAACAGAAGGAAACACATAAAGGTATGTAGAACCCACGATATGTACGGGTGTGTAATGCATGATGTGTATGACGAAGCTGCACTGTATGTGAACGGTGTTTGTAAGTAAGGATACTTGTACATAATGCAGAGAGTGGTGAAAGGTGGTTATGTAGTGCTATCCTGCTGAGCATACCAATGACTGTGGACACCGTGTGCACAGCAGTGGGACATCATGTACACAGCCGGGATAACACAAGGGCTGCCACAGGGGGGCATAACACAGAACAATGCCACACCACACGCCGATGCTGGCAGTGGATGTCCAACAAGGAAGTGCCATAGCAGGGAATAGGACATGTATGTATACTGTCACAGCACACGTGTATGGGCATATACCGTCGATGTCATACATAATGTGCGCACGACATGCACGTATGCCTTGCAGTAGGGGATACTATGTCAACTATGTGTAATGTAAAGCTGTCATGGTGGATATGACAGACATCATACACAGTATCACAGGCATATCATGCATAATGGAGTTATGGCCTATTGGTATGTACAATAACAGGATACGTATGGCCTGTACATATGGGACAGAGTAGTAGCATAATAGCCATCCAAAATGGAAGGAACACCAAGTAACCATGGATAAACGATCTGTAGCAGGTGCAATGTGGGCAACAATGAAGTCCGGCAGGTCCATGTGTAAACACATGTGCAGTGGACACAGTAGTGTCACCTCCCCATGGTAGTGTCCAGTGAACAGCAGAGGTGGGTGTCAACTGCATGTCTACACAGTACTGCTGCTGTGGTGGTACCATGACTACATGTCACTCAAACAGCAAGGGAGCTATCACATGAACAGTGCCACTGTGTGTCCCTGCGGGATGTGCACAGGACCTATGTTCCTCAGCACGGTGTGTGGTGTGTCTGCATAAGTAACACAGAAGCCCAGCCCATGCAATGTGGCATGTGTGCACATATCCATGAGTGGTCCGTTCACACTGCCCACTGCAATTGCCATGTATGAGTACTACATGCATCAGTAATGTGGAGGACATGGTCCATGTCAGAGCAGAAGACACCCCTGTGTATGTGGTATGCAGATGTGTACAGATGTGTTACCCGTCTGTCAGCCGCATATGTAAACTATCTGAGCCTGGTACACATCATGGCATGATAATGCTGTGCCATGTAAAGTCGTAGCCATTGTGGAAGGTACACCACGAATGTGGTATTGTAACCCTGCCCGTGTGTAGATGTGTGTATGCCACAGGTACAATGGCTACCTATGTACCAGCATCATACACAGTACAGATAGGTGTGGCCCTGCAGATGTGTACCCATGCCACAGTGGAATACGGCAACCACAGCACCATGTGGGGCATGTGTGTGTACAGCAACCATGTACAATTTGATATGCATGTACGGGACAGTATCCATGTGATACTCAGTGGATGAATGTTGCTATGCAAAGGTGATGTGCATGCACCATGTGTCATGCATCCTGATGCCATGACACCCACATGATGTATCTGCCACACCGACACCCATATGGTTGTTATCTGTATGAGCTGGTGGAGCTATAATGGTGCCAGGTATGTAGATGTGGGATATCCAGGCATGGACAGTACTCTGTGACAGCATGTTGTGTATGTAAGCAAATAGTGAACATGAGGGGCCCCATGACTGAGGACTGTGTAATGCCACATGTACCTGACATGTAGTAGGTAGCATGATATGCTGGCACCACTGTGTGTCCTGTCCAGGAGTCATACAGCCTAACATCCTGAGACACAGGGTATGATGTGACGGTGGATGTGTACATTGCCAATACCAGAATGTGGAATGGTGCTGAAGGGCAATCTGAGGACAATGTCTGATCTGTTGCCCTCTGTACTACACCAAACACCCATGCAATGGTATGACAGGTGGCCAGCATGTGTATGTGGCGTGCTGTGGCACACAGAAGCCCAACAAGGGTGCCAGTAAAGGCATGGAGGTCATCAATGAGTGTGTGAAGCACGTTTGTGAGGATGTGCCCCAGTGCCATACAGAATGGCCCAGTCATGGGTGTACGAATGCAGTCCCACATGTGCAATGCAGTGCCACCCATGTGTAGTGCGATAGATGCGGCAGTGTGACGGTCAAGGTACACAATGTCCGACAACAGGCTAGCAGTGAAGTCAGTGGGCTGGTGTGGAGACACATACCAAACAGGTTGGCAGGATATAACAGCTAGGGAGATCGGAAGGTGACATTGGGACAGTGTCTTAGGACATAACGTATGCATGGCAGTACCATGTATGTGTCCACAGGGACATTACGATGTCCATGTATGGATTGCAACCCTGTAGTGAGTGAGAGTGTGTATTGTTGATAGGTACACCATTGCCTGGCATGTTGCCAACATTATCTCAGTCAGCAATGCCTGGGTGACTGTTGTACGCGACATCGAATGTGGATGTAGCCAAACAACACAGACATACCACCACACTGCCTGAGGACCCACACTGCAATGTGCGGCAGTCATGTGTAGGTAGCTAGCCTTGGAGCATGTGATGGACCATGATGACTCACCATGGCTGTCAAGTGATGCACCCCACACATGTGAATATACCCACCGTGCAACAGCCTGCACATGTGCCCATACAGCAGATGTGCATGGAACATGACCACCACCGTGGCGTCTGTGAAAAGGTCAGTACCGCCATGTCTCTGTGTGGAATAGCATGGTCCCTACCATTGCGTACATGCTACGGAAGTGCACTGTGATATGTGTCAGCATAGTCATGTAGACTGTCCATCTGCCGGGGTGCCATGCCATTAACAACCCCTGTCAGCCGACAGCAGTAGTACCGGCTGTAGAACACATGTACCATGTATGCTGTGATGGGTGTGTGTCCAGGGTGTGGCTAGCAGGGCCGTGAAGCATATATGTTCATCTACCAAAGGGGGATAACCCCAGGTTTAACACACCAGACACATGGAGGTATTGTGCATGCTGAGGGTAGTGTAGGTATGGTATGTGTTGTGTAATGTGTCACCCAGCTAGGTGGAGTGCATGCCCAAGCATGTGTGGGTACATGGGTGTTCACTCTAGGGAAGTGTGGGTTGCTGTCAGCACATGGCAGTAGCAGCTGTCCGAGGCCCAATGTACAGTATGACAACACAGACAGCATGTAACCTGTGGTGTACAGTGTAAGCTCTGTTGCGTGTTACAATGTGTGTAGCGGTCACAAACATGGGTATCTGAACATGGAGCACCCACGATGCATTGTGTTCAGCAAATATCCAGTATGTGTGCAAAACATTGTGTGATGTGGGATCCCCTCACCTGTGTGTGTTGCAGTCCAGGTATGTGCTTGTGAGGTATGATCCGTGTGCAATCTGTACTTGCAGGTGTGCTGTGCAGAGCATGGAGGCAGGTCCCAGGCACTGCAGATAAATGTGAGTCATGCACTAGTGTGTGTGCCTTGCTTGTGTGCAGCACAGTGGAAGGTGCAAGCATTGTCCCACATGACTGCATGCCGTGCCTGCCTGTTACAGCCCTGCTGTAGACAGTCATGTGACACCGCCACAGAGGCAGTATAGCATGTGAAGATGTACATGTGTGCTCCACACCCCAGGCAGATGTCCGCAGGTCATGTGTGCAACAGCAGTGTGGTCGACCAGGACTGTCATAGTGGTCTGATACCACATGCCTGTATAAGTACAGTATGAGCATAGTCAACAGTTGCAGTGACAGAGTATGTCAATGTACAGTGTCCCCGTGTTCAGACCACCGCCTACCGTACACTTGGCTAGACACACACCCAGAGGGTGAATATACCAGTGAGCCATCACATGTCCCAGTACACGTAGCCTGTATAATGCCATCACAGGGTGGTCACAATAACATGTGGTATGACAGACATGTTGTACCAGGTGATGTGTCATGTGCGCATATGTTGAGTTGCACAGCCGTTCACACGTCCGCAACATATCAGTGCATGATGCCTAGTGTAACATGATGTGTGGAACTGCACTGTGATCCACAACAGGGTCATCTGAGACAGGTGTGTTGTGAATGGTGTAACCCATGGTTCCACTGGACATACACTGGTGCTGTTGGCTGCCATGCTGGGGGCCACCAGTGGTGCCTGCAGTGGTCATACAGACATACTGCACACATTGTTCTGGCAGGAATGTCCATTGTTGCGGATGATGTGTTGCTATGACAGCATCACACCCATCCACAGCTGTCAGAACCCTGTCCCCAGAACGAGTGTCAGCCGCCCTCGTACTGTGTGACCTATGTGCAGATGGCGGAACATCTCCTACTGGCTGGCTAACAGTGTCATCTAGGAAGGCTATGTGATGGCTGGAATACGCCATCATAATGTATAATGCCGGTATCCCAAAGAAGTACATGGAATCACACACAGTACGCCATGGCTGGCATGTAAACCATGTACAACAATGACTGTGTGACAGACACAAACAATGCGGAGCCATGTTGGACATGCACCCATGAGAACACCAAATGAGGTATGTTGCACATATTGATGTACAACTGTCAGCTATGGCCATAGCATGGATGCAGACGCATATCCCCCACAGGCAGTACCACACCATGTAGGTAGGGGGGCATTGCACGACTACATGTGACAGTTGCTGTACCGACACATGTACTGCATATTCGTCATGTAGGGGTAGCAGTGGTACGTGACTGTTGTACATGCCTGTACATATGACCATGTCCCACAGGATATGTGTTATGTATGTACAACACGTGTTGTACCGTCATCAAGCTGTGAAGTGTATGGCTGCCAGTGTACCTGCGTGACATGGTCTGCAATGGGTGCAAAGGTACGCAGTAGTGCATTGCATGCCCACATGCCCCACACAGGTGCATAGCCTGAACATACAATACAAAGAGGGTGTTGGATCATAGCAACCCACAAGAGGAGATGGGTATGGGTGGCAACCCACTACCACCCGTTCGGGTAAGGTGTGCATGTCCATGACACAGTAGCACCCGAGAAGCTAGCAGTACAGCAGTACAGGGTGGCATGCATATATGTTCACTAATACCCCTGTGTGTCCCTCCACTGGCCTGTGGACAGACAGACACCAACACAATGTGCAGAATTGACATGTGCACAGCACATCACCGCTGCCTACTGTAGAACAGGCTTACTGTGTAGACATGTGCACAGAAGGTCTGCGCCAGCCACACTCAAACACGTTATGTGTCGAACCCCACCATTATTTTAGCCCATGCCACAGACAGATGTGCACGTATCTGTGTATGTACGTCTGGGAATGTCCCCGGCCTAGCAGTATAGCTGTGTCAGTGTGTTGCGAACAACATACGGAATGGGCTGTGTGTGTGAGGTGTGCGTCATACGTGTATGGTCCGATCGACGATACCATCAGTGCCCCTGCTATGTGAACATCCATGTCCCCATACATGGATACCCATGCTGTGCCCAACACTACGCTCCCCGTGGGAGGGATGGCGCTGTGCGGTGCACCAGCTGACATGGGGGTGGCAGCAGGCACTGGATGTAGACATATGTGGTACCCATGTCAGGCCAGGCAACCATCCATGTGCACGGGATAGCAGTGTGTGGGCACATACAGCACTGTGTTGAACAATATCGCAGCACATAGCACCTGTCAGGGGTAATGTGTATGCATGGATGTGTGATACCTGCATGCACCATACACACCCCCACCAAGCAGCGTGCAGCCTACCTTGCAGAAGGCCAGTGTCCACGCCATGTTGATAGACATGTGTAATGTCCATATACACATAAGCAATGACATATGGAATGGACAGCCACCCTGCCAATATCAGTACCCCCCAGGTGGGTCACATCCCAGTGCCATGTATGTGACATACCCTGCCATACCATGCAGCCCTGCCCAGCAAGGCTGCACGTGCTATCACAGTCCTACATGGTGCGATGGACAAATGGCACTTGCACTATCAACCGTCCACACCAGTAATGTGGCACTGATGCACCCTGTGGTGTCACAGGTGCTGTGTGTTTGTGTGGACAACGTGCGCACATGCTATGCATGACCTTTCCTGCAAATGTCACATGGTTACACATTGTCCCATGTGTGTCACATGTGCAATACAGGTGAGCCGTGGCAGGTTGGCCAACACCCGTACAGTGCTGTGTAGATGTACATGGCACAACACATGCATGTACAGGTGTCCATGTGTATGTGTGCAGTGCCACCGCTGACATTCATAATGGCCGTGTACGTGATGCCTACTGACATATACACAGCATCCAGGTGAACAGTAGAACTGTTGTCACATTGGGACATGTGCCAACTGATATGAACACAGGTGCAGGCAGGTACACATGTCCACAGCAGGCTACCATCAACATGGTGTGTGTACAGTGTGATGAGTTGACACACAGATATGATATGAAACCCACTGCTTAATGGTGTGACGGCAACACGTCAGCTGTGTCACTGCCATGATGCATCAGAGATTACTGTGCAGATGTTGTACATGTCATAGCAATGTATGTCCAGCAGTATGCCAGTACATCAGTGTAAATGTGACCTGTCACCATCATTATGTCTTACAGATAATGCCACGTTCCCGGCTGCCAGCCTTCAGCCGCCAGGAGGATGACGTGATTATCCCGTTGCTCCACGACAACTATGATATACTATTCAGCCATGTGCCCCAACAAGCACATCAGCAGGACGACTTGTGGCAGGATATGCGCAGGAGAGTGAACAACGTGGGTGGCAACAACCGCACCTACCAGCAGATCCGCCAACACTGCACAGACCTAATTCGGCACGCGAAACAGCGTGCCACCGCAATCGCCAGACAACAAGGTGGGACAGGTGGTGGGCCACCAACCCAGCCCCCACTTACACACACGGAGGAGCTCCTGGCCAGTCTGGGGACACCCAGGGAACAACATGCAGAAACACTCGCTGCCATCGTGGAGGTGGGTGTCTCCCAACCAACGAGCCTGGAGCTGCCTGGTAAGTCAGTCTTGCATGTGTGTATGATAACTGACGAGGTGTGGGTGTCATAGTACACCACATAATGTACCAACACATGCCAGGTATATGGCCACACAAGCTGCATACTACAGTATGCTACGTTGTGTTTGCAGACATGTGCATAACACATGCTACCACACAGGTACTTGATGTGACATGCACAGTGCTTACTGTGGCTACAGTAATGGATAATGTGTATACTGTTGTGTCGCCCCTATACAGGTACCTCTGGCGTGTCGCACAGACATAGGTCCGTCGCAGGTGAGACTGTTGCTAGTAATAGGCATGTTACACTGTATAGATATTCCCCATGTGTCCAGGTATGACATGCACACCCGGGTCTGCTCCAGTCACGGTATACAGGTTGCACCACCCGACACACATGCCACCCATGTACAGTAGATACAACCATTAGTATACACCGGCATGACACCACATATCCCATCGGTGTGATATGTGCAGTCAGCTATGCATACAATGGTGGAGGTGTTCTACAATGGCTGCATGTGTAGTATGCATCGGAATGCCTTTGCGGTAAGCACACAGTACCACATAGTGAGCTGTGATCTGGCCAGCACACAGGTGTTACCAATGTGACCTATGCCCCTGCATTGTGTGCACACTTTGTGACATGGCACATGACATGTCCCATGCAAGTGGTGTTCTGTCTGCAACATTGTCACACCATGACATGACCTATGCACGACATAGCAGACATCCACAATGTCTGCATAGCCTTCGGGAATGTGACACCTCAGACTAGTATGGGTGTATGTCACATGGGCCACCACAGAGATGTGTACATGATGCCCATCACACACAATTGTCCATGGCCCAAACATGGCCATGGGTGATACCCACAAGCATGTTGCCACACAGTACATCTGCAGTGGGTAGTCACCGTTGCACCCTGTCCACACATAGTGCGATCATAGCTGTAGTGGACCCCCTGTACATCTGATGTGGTACACCAGACAAACGAAATGCCTGTCTGCAGCCACTGGAGGTGCCACCAATGTCTACCATATACGTGCTGTGGAACAGCATGACTGTGTTGCAGACATGGCAATGCAATGCGTCCATGTTACGCATCGCACAGAAACATACCTGTGTCTTGCTGCCATGCAGTGGCACAGTGCCCGTACTCCCCACTGTACAGCTATGTACACAGCTCACACCAACCACACCTGCACAGACATCCTTGTTACACATGCATTCTATCTGTAGCCTGTACACATAACACTGCACTGTGACGTCCAGTTTGATGTGGTGCATGTGGTGGGACACCATTGTCACATGTCCAGATGTTATCACACATGTTTGCGGTGTACATGACAAAGTGACGCCAGCCATGTGTACTGTTAACCCGCCTGTGGCCACACGGTGTATCACGGTGATGCCTGCAAACTACCATGAATGTGTGTACTGCAAGCCTACTGAAATGACACCTGCTTGATGTAGTGTGCACCCCAGGGCAGTATGCATACTACCACTATTAATGTCTGGCCTGCATTCACTGAGCTGTGGTGTGGGAATGCTGCATGCCATCTGCAATATCACATGCATGATGTGTCTGCATGTGTGTGTGTCTGCGTGTGTGTGTCAGCGTGTGTGTGTCCGCATGTGTGTGTGTGTGTGTCTGTGTGTGTGTGTGTGTGTGTGTGTCTGCGTGTGTGTAATGTATCTTACAGTATGTCTTTGTATCCACAGGTGCTGTAGGTGCGTTCCCCTCCTGTGGTCCATCTGATGCTAGTGTCCCCACAGATACTAGCGGTGATGACCATATGCATGAGGCACAGGCAGGGTCATCACGGGCAGAAGCTGTGCCATTGGTTAACATCCCACCTATGTCCCCTTCATCTCCGCACACGGTTCAGATGCCGACACATACCACATCACCGTTGCCCATAGAGGAAGGACAGTCATCGTCTGTTGGCACTGAGCAGGACTGTGTGGTGGCTACAGAAGGTGCGGGTACACACCATGTTGCCAGTGTAATGACTGGTGATGTGCCACACAGGCATGTGGCTGGTGCTGCTCGTAGGAGGAGCTCTGGTAGACATGCACCTGCCGTACAGGGTGCAGCAGCTGGTATCACCAGATGCATGTTTCAGACTGTAATGGCGGCACAGGCACGTGCCGAACGGCAGAACCAAGAAGGGCAGAGGCTGCAGAGGGCCGCAATCCGTTCCTTAAATGAGAACATCCAGTCATTGGCGAATGCTCAACAGCAGCTTGCCGATGTTCTGGATAGGAGATTAGATGAGATGGTTGGAATCCTCGACCGAGGCATGTCAATCTGCGAGCATGAGCTGTCTGTGCTGGAACACCTGGTAGGGGTGAGGCGTAGGACACGTGGCTGTAGGCCAGCAACACCACCTAGTGCAGGTCGACGTGTGCGTGCCACCTCTCATGCCCACTCACACAGTGCTGGTAGCAGCAGCAGTGCAGCTGGTGCTACACCAACCACACCAGGACACAGCAGGCCACGTGGACGTAGCCCTGGCCGGTCCCAGAGTGGACACAGTTCCAGCGGACATGTGTCATCGGAGAGTGGCCACTCCATACCTCCACCCGGTAGTGCCCGTGCGACCCCAGGCAGGCACGGGTCACGTGGCCGCAGGCGGACACAGTGAGCCATACAACCTGCACTGTACAGTCTGGGGCTGCCAAGTATACCCCGTGTAGGCATCACAGATGGCTGAACTGTGTACACACATACCCACACACAGCAGATACAACTGTAGGGCTCCACCACATCCACATGCATACTGCACAGTCATGCCCAGTAAATGCACCGGCCCTTACACACACACATGATGTCATCCATTGGTACAGCCTATGCCCCTGGCACACATATCACCCTGTGCATATGATGAAGCCTCTGCCGCAGCACTGTGTTCCACACCATCGGTGCACGGTTATGCAAACATATTCTGATGCACAGGGTGGACAAGATAGTGAGAGGTGTATGTGATACCTGTGTCCGCATAGTGCGATGTGTATGTTGCAGTGGTTGTGTATGACAGGTGACAGGTGCGTATGTGACGTGGGTTGTGTACTGACATCATGCAGCAGACATACCATGTAGTGCAGGTGCAGCATACATTGATCTGTGTACACGGTATGCGTGGCGGTTACATGTGTAGCACCATGTTGGTTCTGTTAACCTGTATGCCAAATATGGTGTACTTGCATGTGCCTACTGGGAGCACTGTTATCAGTCCCCCACATGTAGCTGTGGGTTACCCACAGGCACATCTGGCAATATCAGCATACCACAGGTACCCGCAACCTGCATGGACCCCTACATAGGTACATAGGTGCATAGGTACATACCAGCCTATGTGCCCTATGGCATGTGTAAGCCTAGCCAGAGTGTGTGTGGCTGTCACCACCCCTTAGGATGAGGATACTACATCCATCGGTCCGCTGTCCCTCTGTCCAGCAGTGACACAAAGATGATGCCTGGCGCATACCTACGATCACACATCCACACGTCAGGATTACTCTTGGACAAAGTCAGTCAGTGGCTCTGCTTCACATGGGCTGGGAATCCTTTCCATGTTGTAGGGGGTCTCTGGGCGATGACCCTGTCCCCCCAGCACGTCCTATTTATGTCCGTGTTGAGGTTTCTGTCAGTTGTTTCTGTGCACGTGTTTGCTTGGAGCCTAGGAGGTGGAACATGTCCATGTCACCCAGGTCGGACATGGCCGTGTATGTCAGGCACAGATCACCTCAGAGCAGACGGGCTGAGAAGGTATACAGCCGGAGTCCACACGGTCGGGCAGCGTGTGACACATGTCTCAGCACCTTTATCCCTGTGTTGTGGAACGTTTGTGGTCCTTCCGAGTGCTGCAGGTGTCAGGTTAGGTACATCCCAGATGTGGCGTTGTACGCAATCATTGGTCTGATGTGTGAAGAGTACAGGGGTACAATGAACTCCCCTGATGTGGATGTGAATCCCTTCATGACCAGGTGGCCACAGTGGAATGTCTTCCCAACCACATTGGCAATGTGAGTGTCGACAGAGGTTACCGACAGGTTTGGTACCCATGTCCCTGATCACGTCCACCATTTTTAATGGATTACCACCTAAATGGTAAGTCGGGGTGAACATGTCTTTCCCACTGGGTAGGTCTACACCTTCTCTGGCATGTAGCATCAGGCCATGGCTCTGGCACCAGTTATCCATTTCTATGAGACCCCAGGTGGATGTCCGTGTCTGATGGGGTGTTGAGTATGGTGGCCGGTGTGCAGTCATCTGCATATCTTGTCTGCCACAATCCCCCTATGTTTGCATGCACATTGGAAAGTTGAATGCCAAACAGGAGGGGGCCCAGGACTGAGGCCTGTGGGCCACCACTCGAGACCAGCTTGGAGTCTGACATGGCACCAGGAACACAAACCCTGTGTGGTGTGACCTCCATCCAGTTGGCAAACCATCGTGTGACATATGTCTCCACATGTACGCTGGTGAGCCTTTCCATGATGCCCACGTGGAGTGTGGTTTGAATGCTCCCGCCAGGTCATGGTAGTCTGTGCAAACCGACGTACCCCCATCAATGGCCTTAGTGACCCCTCCAGACAGGTTGAGCAGGTTTGGGAGGCAGGATCTGCCCTTGACTAAGTCGATGTGGGTATGTTCCGGTATTGGCTGTACACCAATGACTCTATTTATGGGCTCCAGTATGGACCTCCCCACAGCTTTGCAGACAAGGCTTGTCAAGCTGATAGGGCAGGGATGTCTACAGTCCATAAGAGCACTACCCTGGTGTAGTGGGACCACAGTTGCCGTATGCCATCCATCGGGGACGTAGCCCGTAGTAAGCCTAAGATGAAACAGCGGCCTTACGTGCGGGGTGAGGGCCTCAATGAGGTTGTGTAGCACACAGCCAGGGACACCATCTGGTCCCATTGATGCTGTGTTTACCACTTAACAGATATCAGCTCTCTCCTGGGCATACGGGATGTTTGGGAGGCTAGACTCTGGTGGGATGGATACGTCCCCTCCTGGGGGGGAGGGTAGATGTATGCATGGAACATGTCCGCTGGTTTGTTGACAATGTCTGTGGGTTCAGTGATCATTGTACCATTCTGGAGTAATTCTGGGCATGACTGTGTGCTCCCACCCATGTTCCTACCACAGCTAAGGAAGGCCCTATGGTTGTCTTATGTGTCCGTTAAAGTACCACTCCCACAGGTGGCCTTGGAAGATTGTATGAGTGATCGTATGTTAACGCCGGTATTAATCAGTGATGCTTCCCTGGTGCTGATATTGGTCTGTCATGTATTAGCTCCAACTCTTGTTGTACGGTTTGTCAATGGCTGGGGTCCACCAGACCATGTGCCTGCCTTCGGTGGACAAGGTCCTGATGTTATCAGGATCGCTTGGTGCAGACATTCCTGGGGGTGCTCGTAGAAGGCATTTGTAAGGGTTTCAGCAGTGTGGCCTGTGTTTACCACTGGCATGGAGGCCTTGTAGGGTACCACACCGGTCGTATGACATGTGTGGTTCGCTGTGGAGAGGTCGTCACTGTGGTCTCCCATGCTGGTGTTGGGTGCAGGATGCGGATCTCCAGTGGGTTCACTATACGGTCTGACATCACCAATGAGGGATGTACATCCTGTGTGGAGCATATCGTCCCCATGTGTGATGATCAGAACTAGTATACGTCCCCCCCATGTGGGTATGGTGCATGGTTGTTCCACAGCATTCAGGTGTATGAACACCTGGGACCTTTGGTGTAGGGTGTTGTGTCCTGGGTAATGTTCCCGGTCTATGTATGGGTGGTTGATGTCACCCAATATGACGGTGTTGTGAGAGCATTCACACTCACCAGTGTCTTCATGAAGGCTGTGCAGGTATCCTGGGTTTGGGAGGGTAGTCTGTAGCATGCAACAAACTGTAGGGCAGTCCTACCCATGGTTAATTGCACCTGGATATTCCCCGCTGCTACGTGCATCTCTGGCAACATGGAGGTGTGTGTACCCTTCATGGAAATGGAGACTCCCCCTCCTTCTGTGTTAGGTCCGGGTTATGGTCCTGAACGCGTGATGTGGGGTATGACCCGATAGTGCTGGTGTGCTCTCAGCAGCCCTGATCAATGTTTCAGTCACAGCACTGACACCAATGTCCTCCATACTGAGGAGGGCATTTGAGGGTGTGCAGCTTGGCCGTAGACCACTGGCAGTGAGCAGTATTACCCTGTGTGTTCTCCAGGTTTGTAGTGTAAGGTGGTAGGTTTATCATTCCAGCCATGCCTGCAGTGGGCACTGTGGGGGTGGCAGGTGCCTTAGCCAAACCCTTGAAGACCAGGGGAGACAGGTGCGAACCATACCATCCAAAGGGGCGTGGGGTGCCAAGCATGTCATCCCAGGTATGAGGAATCTGGATCCCCTCAGACTGACACCGGTAACCAGGCACATTATCAAGGGTGACCACTTTCAGCCAGTATAGTGGCATCATACTTGATGAGGGTGGGATACTGCCCAGGGTCAGGGACATGCCGGCCTGGGCTACACAATCTGAGTGGCCCTCTATGTCTCCTTTAATGTATCCCAGGGTGGTATGTCTCCAGTCATTGACACCAGCATGGGCAATGACCGCATCGTACCTGTACATGCTGCGGAGTGACCTGAGTGCATGTGTTATGTGGCGTATTCCAGCGCCCGGCAGGCAGCCTACTGTGATCATTCCCTTGTTCAGTCTGGTGGGTGGGACGTCGATGTGTCTGACAGTGGCGTCACCCATTACAGGTGTGTCTGCCAGTGTGTGTGTTGCCTTTGGGGCTCTGACAGTTTAGCACACTGACGTTGAGAACTATGTGTTGCATGTCCTATGTCTTGTGGAGGCAGTTGCTTGTGTGTCTGCTTCAGAGGGCTCGTTAGGTTCGTGACATGTCTTAACAGTGCCTCCAGGTATGTCTTAGTGTGTTCATGTGTTTGATTAGCATTTGCGATAGTCACATGTGACACTGGGTATGTGGTGTGCATGGTGTCCTTCCCCTCCCGCGTGGTCTTGCCGGTCATGGTGTGAGAGAGCACAGCCCCCTGTCTGGCTATATAGTTGCGTCTGTCACATGTATTATGTTCATTGGGGGAGGTGCGGCTTGTCCGTGTCTATGCGGCACCTGTAACAGTGGCCAGGACGCCCAGATTCACCATCTGAACAGGAGAGGTCGCTAGCAATTGACCCTTCGACATGCCAGAGAATGTGAATGCATTTGCTGTGTAACCAGGTCAGAAGGCACCTATAGGGAAGTGGGTACACAAGGGGGTTCTAGGCCAGTGTAGTACTCCATTTAGTATACATGTACTTTACCTATGTAAGAATACTATGGGAGCAGGTGCAGAGCTCTTGTGATATAGAGAACAGACAGTCGGGATTGCAAGAAGAGAGGCCATACACAAACCTGCAGAGCACGGAGCCGGATACAGTGTAACGTTGCTTACACGGTACATGATGCACATGTCCACACATATACTGCACCTGACGCCTGTGGTCGGTGCCACAGGCTACGGTGGACAGAGACATCACATACATGGCATGACACAGTACAGGTATGGTGACATTATGCAGGTGTCGTACGCAGTGTGCTGGCTACTGACCGCAGGTGTCACCTGTCAGCTGTGGTGCATGGTGTTAGACAGTCGGATGCTGTACCGGTACAGGAATATGCCCGCATTTGCGGTGCGTACACCTCTATGGCACACACACCATTGTGTGCAGATGGGGACACCTGTCTGTGTGGTCAGCACCCTCACAAGACAATGCACCGACGCACCATGTCACAGGGGGTGGTCTTGCACAGGTGGCCAGTAAGGCTCACAGGTATGGCAATGACAGGGCTGTACAATGCAGCACCAGTACGGGATGGTCATCCTGTGTGGTCAGTGTCCAGGCACAACACTATATCTGCATACACCCTCTCAACAGGCAGCAGACATACACACATGTTGACACACTGACATGGTGGTGGCCACACATGTCTACACGGAGGGATGACGTGTTGCATGTACTACACCATCCACATCGATGCACCCCACACTGAGGTAGGTACAGATCTCTACCATGATGTACAGTGATGTGTGGCATGTGGCACATAGTCCCCCCGATCTGTGGCATACATGGGCACACATTCCTGCACACATGTTGGTGCTAGGAATGCCACACCCGCTACATGGGATTTGTGCAGGCGTGCAGCGGTATGTGGTGCATCCTGCGTACTACCACTGTATCTGGCAGCAGTGCCAATATCTGCACTTGGGAGGTGGTAGGGGTTACAGTGGCAATGTGACATATGGTCGATCACGCATGGGCGATGGGTATGCATCATGGCAGCGCTGTCATGTAAAGGCGACATAGCAGACTGTATGCACATGGCAGGGTAGGATGGTGTGACACACCTGTGACCAGCACCTGCACACATGCATGTGGACAGGTGTTTAAACAAATGGTGTACACACAGACTGCCATGCGTGCTGTTACTATGCCACCATATGACGGCCCCCATGATGGGTATGCATATGGGAGGGGGTTGCAACTATGGTACGGACACCGTACACCGCTCCTGCACGGCTGCACCATGCACAGTACACGTGTCACATGTATCCCCTGTTGCCATGTGTGTATGCATTGCTACGTTGTGACATGTGTGTCAACATACATGGAACATGTACTGTGGTATGGTATCACAGCTGTCACAGGTAAACTGTACAAGGGTATGTGTCCCAGTGAACACCGCTACACCCTGTAGGGGGTGCATACCACAGACATGTGTCCGCCTTCCCTTTGTGTGTGTATTACCGCGTACGCCTGTGTTATGCATGTGGTACATCACAGGCTTTGTAAGTGTCCTGCGTGCAGTCCATGCACACAGCCAGGAAACCACATATGTGACATATTCGGACATTGTTTCACTGTGGTACAGCTGCAGTCATGTGTCATACCTGTGTCAGGCCCGTGGTATGTGTGGAGCATGCCTGTCCATGTATACCGGTACGGGTGGACTACATCACATTTGTGGGATCATTGATAGTACATGTGTACTCTGCACAACGGACGTACACCACCACATAGTCTTCTGGACATATGTCACACGCAGTTGCTGGACCGTGAGGCATACTGCTGCACCGATGACATGGTGCTGGCATAGCAGCTACAGTGTTCACTACGGTGTGTACATGTTCAGCCTGCACCCGTGATGCCTGTGCTGTCATCTGTGTGTGTACATGTGACTGCATGTGTGTCCACCCTGTGCGTGTGTACGGGTTTACCTGGCCGTGACTTGCGGTGTGTGCACTCCGTCCGCATGCCAGACGGCGCGTAGCACATACTACGTGTGTGAGCATGGCTGGGTTGCTGTTGTGTGGGTGGACACACACGACGGTCCACATTCTGCCTCCCATGCCGTCGCCCCATGTGTATGCATGTCTGCACTGTGCCGATTCTAAGTGTCTGAGCATGCCCAGTAAGCAGCTGTGTAGATGGACACACATTACAGTGCGCACCGTGCCCGTCTGCATTGATACCCCGTGTGCATGCCTGTTTCCCCTTCGCAACTGCCACGTCTGTGGCATGGCTGGGTTGCTGTTGTATGGGTGGACACACACGACGGTCCACATTCTGCCTCCCATGCCGTCGCCCCATGTGTATGCAAGTCTGCACTGTGCCGATTCTAAGTGTCTGAGCATGCCCAGTAAGCAGCTGTGTAGATGGACACACAGTACAGTGCACACCGCACCCGTCTGCATTGATACCCCGTGTGCATGCCTGTTTCCCCTTCGCAACTGCCACGTCTGTGGCATGGCCGGGTTGCTGTTGTGTGGGTGGACACACACGATGGTCCACATTCTGCCTCCCATGCCGTCGCCCCATGTGTATGCAAGTCTGCACTGTGCCGATTCTAAGTGTCTGAGCATGCCCAGTAAGCAGCTGTGTAGATGTACACACAGTACAGTGCACACCGCGGCCATCTGCATTGATACCCCGTAAGCATGTCTGTCTCCCCTTCGCAACCGCTAGGTGTCACAGGCATGGCCAGTACACCATTCGGGGGTACACACTACAGTCGGCACCGATGTCTGCTACTAGGCGTGTAGCCATGGCCAATGACATCCTGCATAGCCATGGTGACCATCCAGGTGACTCATATGTGGCTGTTATGCCACAATGGCTGCCTACATCCTGCAAGCCGGATGCCCTCTCATAGGGTATACTGTATGTGGTGCATCCCGTATTCATGTCGTGATGTACTGCTCCGTAGTTGGATGGTATTCCCGACTGCAGCACTACCGTGTTACTGTACGGCCACCTTGGGATGGTAACAGGCTGTGTGACCGCGCACTCTGTCTTCATTCCCATCGGCCGCCTTGCCTCTGCAGATGATACCACCCACCTAGGGGTATGCCTCCTGACAGTGCTGTGCTCAGTAATCTCGGTAGCGCATTCTGTAAATGCATCATGCTGTAGTGAGTTCATGTAGGTAGGCGTAGGTTCGACTCCCGGCCCTTCCCTGTGTGTGTGTGTGTGTGTGTGTGTGTGTGTGTGTGTGTGTTTCCAGCTGCCTCTGCAGATGAACATGCTTTTAGATGCTTCGCAACACATACCTTGGCTATTGTCGGCTATTCCTTTACGGGTGATGTCACCCGCCTAGAAGTATGCCTCTGACAGCGCTGTGCTCAGTAATCTCGGTAGCGCGTTCTGTAAATGCATCATGCTGTAGTGAATTCATGTAGGTAGGCGTAGGTTTGACTCCCAGCCCTTCCCTGTGTGTGTGTGTGTGTGTGTGTGTGTGTGTGTGTGTGTGTGTGTGTGTGTGTGTGTGTGTGTGTGTGTGTGTGTGTGTGTGTGTGTGTTTCCAGCTGCCTCTGCAGATGAACATGCTTTTAGACGCTTCGCAACACATACCTTGGCTATTGTCGGCTATTCCTTTACGGGTGATGTCACCCGCCTAGAAGTATGCCTCTGACAGCGCTGTGCTCAGTAATCTCGGTAGTGCATTCTGTAAATGCATCATGCTGTAGTGAATTCATGTAGGTAGGCGTAGGTTCGACTCCCGGCCCTTCCCTGTGTGTGTGTGTGTGTGTGTGTTTCCAGCTGCCTCTGCAGATGAACATGCTTTTAGACGCTTCGCAACACATACCTTGGCTATTGTCGGCTATTCCTTTACGGGTGATGTCACCCGCCTAGAAGTATGCCTCTGACAGCGCTGTGCTCAGTAATCTCGGTAGTGCATTCTGTAAATGCATCATGCTGTAGTGAATTCATGTAGGTAGGCGTAGGTTCGACTCCCGGCCCTTCCCTGTGTGTGTGTCTGTGTGTGTGTGTGTTTCCAGCTGCCTCTGCAGATGAACATGCTTTTAGACGCTTCGCAACACATACCTTGGCTATTGTCAGCTATTCCTTTACGGGTGATGTCACCCGCCTAGAAGTATGCCTCTGACAGCGCTGTGCTCAGTAATCTTGGTAGCGTGTTCTGTAAATGCATCATGCTGTAGTGAATTCATGTAGGTAGGCATAGGTTCGACTCCCGGCCCTTCCCTGTGTGTGTGTGTGTGTGTGTGTGTGTGTGTGTGTGTGTGTGTGTGTGTGTGTGTGTGTGTGTGTGTGTGTGTGTGTTTCCAGCTGCCTCTGCAGATGAACATGCGTTTAGATGCTTCACAACACATACCTTGGCTATTGTCAGCTATTCCTTTATGGGTGATGTCACCCGCCTAGAAGTATGCCTCTGACAGCGCTGTGCTCAGTAATCTCGGTAGCGTGTTCTGTAAATGCATCATGCTGTAGTGAATTCATGTAGGTAGGCGTAGGTTCGACTCCCGGCCCTTCCCTGTGTGTGTGTCTGTGTGTGTGTGTTTCCAGCTGCCAGCTGCTTCGCAACACATACCTTGGCTATTGTCAGCTATTCCCTTACGGGTGATGTCACCCGCCTAGAAGTATGCCTCTGACAGCACTGTGCTCAGTAATCTCGGTAGCGCGTTCTGTAAATGCATCATGTAGGTAGGCGTAGGTTTGACTCCCGGCCCTTCCCTGCGTCTGTGTGTGTGTGTGTGTGTGTGTGTGTGTGTGTGTGTGTGTTTCCAGCTGCCTCTGCAGATGAACATGCTTTTAGACGCTTCGCAACACATACCTTGGCTATTGTCAGCTATTCCCTTACGGGTGATGTCACCCACCTAGAAGTATGCCTCTGACAGCGCTGTGCTCAGTAATCTCGGTAGCGCGTTCTGTAAATGCATCATGCTGTAGTGAATTCATGTAGGTAGGCGTAGGTTCGACTCCCGGCCCTTCCCTGTGTGTATGTGGGGTGTGTGTGTTCACAGCTTCCCTAGTAGAGTGTAGTTATTTTAGACGCTTGGCAACACATACCTTGGCTATCGATGACTATTCCTTTACGGATGTTGTCACCCACCTGGACATGTGCCTCTGACGGTGCTGTGTTCGGTGGTCCATGTAGCGCGTTCCATACCTGTGTCATACTGTTGTGCGGTTGGGTATGTGGGGGTGTGGTCAATCACCATGCCTGCCACATGTGTGTGTGTGTCTATGCTCCCAGCTGCATGGGTTCATAAGGTATGGCTTTAGAGTTTCCGCAGAACACTCATATCCTGCCGCCATCCCTGTGTTTGTGGATGGTGAGACGCAGCTCGTGGACTGCCTGTGTGCCTGCTGTGGTTGGCGACCTCCGTAGCGTGTTCTCCACGTGCACCCTGCTATGGTGTGGTGGGGTGGTGCTGTGTACGTTACACTCACGGGCTTGCCACATGTGTCCGTCTGTATCTCTGTCGTTGTATAGCTACATACCTATGTTGTGCCCATAGCGCTGCTCTTGCATGGACAGCTGTCTGTCCCATGTATCGCATGTTTGCACGGCTGACACATAGAACTGTGGTACGATGCATATCCACTCATTGTCCATGCAACGTCCGTATTCCAGAACACCCAAGAGACATCTGCTGGATATCGTGGCAGACAGCTATCCTTGCTGTACTGACACTGTACCTGTACACACCATAAACCTTGTGTGTAATTGCCTATTTATGGTGTGTGTATGTCTAACTGTGCTGTATGCATGGTCGTGTGTGTCCCGCTATAGCCATCTGTGCAGGTGTCGCCACTATGGGTAATCCTTGTGGACCGCTGTTTCATGTGCACTTCTGCACATACCTGCAGACCGATTACATTCTCCTACGGCAGCGGCCTTAGATCGACTGCTGCCCTAGGCTATAGGGCTCCATGGCGCCCACCAGCACAACACATGGTGCCCCCATCCTGGTATACCTACATGACATACCTACTAGACAGGTGGCCCTACTAGTGCGGCGCCCTAGGCAGCCGCAGGATTGGCGTATGCCTACGGCCGGCTATGAGCACATCACAAGGCATACGTCTACATTCAGTGTTTTACGAAGGCTAGGTTATAATACCAGAGGGGGGACCTCATCAACTATGCTTTAGAATGCGGATTGAGATGGATTATTAGGTGGAGAGTTGACCACACATCAGGGCTGACTGATGAAACACTGATTAAGCCTCTTTTGAGAAGCAGGTGGCTTAAACCCAAGTAACAGGAATGTAGTTTAGGTACAGATATACAGTTAACACACATTAGTCCACTCTTTCAGTTGTTTACCACTGTATTACATTGATATGATATGCATATCTTCTATATATATTGTTAGATCTTTGATTGATGAGTATTAGGCATAGTACAATATCATATAATACATGTGTTAATAGGATGTTTTTGTAGATGTTAATATATGTGTGTGTAGTTAACATTGCGTCTGTGCTTTATATGCTGTGGTTACATGTTCATTGTTTGCTGAGGAAGTAACCAATGAAAGTGTAAGGGGGGATATTTAAAGCCTGGATGCTTTTATGTTATGTGTAAGTCTGACGGAGCCTATGGGTGAAAGCGCTTACATGTCTATGAAGGAACCTTTGTATACCATTTGTGACCTGTCCTGGACAATGTCTACGTTGACTGTTTCATCTACCTATGTGTGTTTTGGATTGTGTGCCATAAGGTGCCAGCGGTTCTTTGATGTTGATTAGGTGTATTCCATGGTCAATTGACATTAATCCTATTAATTCACTGAAGGATGTTCTTCATAAGTGGGAATGCCATAGTTTGACCATCCTATGACCTTCCTAGCTGACGTTGTTATTGTGCCATTGGTATGTGTTCCACAGGTCGCCCATTTGTTCTGCGGTATGGAAGCGAGTGATCCCCATTTTGGTGCTGGCAGATTGAGTGCTGTGTACGCCGGTATTCGCACGGCGGTCTGACTTTGTATGGGGAGTGTCTACTGTAGTCCCTATGTGTATTTCCTGTGTTATGCCTTACTGCAGCTGTGTGATTCCACCAGGTTTGCAGTTATGGGTGCCATCTTGGTCGTACGCTTGTCCATCCATGGCAATTGCCTACTGGACACTGGTATAGGGCAGTACACATTACACACCTGCATTTAGCATTCTCCGGTGGATGATTTACATTATTAGTGGGGAGTAAGGCATGTCCTATACCCACATCCCTCCCACGCGGCGGGACAACGGATTATCTGCCAATCACCACCGAGCCCCATTTCTGCATACCCATGATTCCATGGCTGCAACCCTCGACGGTACCCATTACACACCCTTCAGGTGTGCAGGAATGGGATGTGGACACACCTCTATGGACTCGTCAATCTGAGGATTTCTGTTCATATGTCCTGCATGTCATGGACACTTGTCATCAACCTTAAACATGCTGGTGGTGCATATGTCTAGCTGTGCCGTAGTCATGGCTATCGCTTCTTCTGGTAGTAAGATAGCAGCTGAATGGTATTCCGTAAGGATCAATTTTTGGGTCCTACAATGGACACCAATGTGCATATGTAAAGTGTAGACCTTGTTGGACTGTGTCCATCTGGCCAGTGGTTTTGACTGCTGCTGTATGTTCCCCAATCGCGGATGTCTGTTTGACTACCCATATTATGTAGTGCTACGAAAACCAGGTTATTCTAAAATGAACCCAAATGGTGTTAATGTCATGATGCAGGTTAGCAACTGCTTTAACTAATCCTCAGTAGTCTCAATAGGAAATATCCGCCACTGTCTTGTCAGATTAACACCACCAAAACATGTAGATCCTATTAATTCATCGAAGGATGTTCTTTATAAGTGGGTACGCCATAGTTTACAGATCCTATGACCTTCCTAGTTGACGTTGTTGGTGTGCCATTGGTGTGTATTCCGCAGGTCGCCCATTTGTTCCGCAGTATGGACGCGAGTGATCCCCATTTTCTTGCTGGCAGATTGAGTGCTCTGTACGCCGGTATCCGCACGGTGGTCTGACTTTGTATGGGGAGTGTGTACTGTAGTCCCTATGTGTATTTCCTGTGTTATGCCTTACTGCAGCTGTGTAATTCCACCAGCTTTGCGGTTATGGGTGCCATCTTGGTCGTACGTTTGTCCATCCATGGGAATTGCCTACTGGACACTGGTATAGGGCTGTACACATTTCACAGCTGCATTTAGCATTCTCCGGTGGATGATTTGCATTATTAGTGGGGAGTAAGGCATGTGCTATACCCACATCCCTCCCACGGGGCGGGACAACGGATTATCTGCCAAACAACACAGAGCCCCATTTCTGCATACCCAGGATCCCATGGCTGCAACCCTCGATGGTACCCATTACACATCCTTCATGTGTGCGGGACTGGGATGTGGACGCACTTCTATGGACTCGACAATCTGGGGATTTCTGTTCATATGTCCTGCATTTCATGGACACTTGTCATCAACCTTAAACACGCTGGTCGTGCATATGTCTAGCTGTGCCATAGTCACGGCTGTTCACTCCTTCTAGGTCACTCGATTGCAGCTGGTAGATGTGGCGTACGGATCAATTTTTGGGGTCCTACAATGGACACCGATGTGCATATGTAAAGTGTAGAACTTGTTGGACTGTGTCCATCTGGCCAGTGGGTTTGACTGCTGCTGTATGTTCCCCAATGGCGGATGACTGTTTGACTACACATATTATGTAGTGCTACGAAAACCATTTTTGTCTGAAATTAACCCACATGGTGTAAATCCGATGATGCAGGTTGGCAACTGGTTTAAATAAACTTCAGAGGCCCCAATGGGTAATATCCGCCTCTGTATTGTCATACCTAACACCACCAAAACATGTTGATCCTACTAATTCATTGAAGGATGTTCTTTATAATTGGGAATGCCATAGTTTAACCATCCTATGACCTTCCTAGTTGACGTTGTTGGTGCGCCATTAATATGTGTTCCATAGGTCGTCCATTTGTTCCGCAGTATGGTAGCGTGTGATCCCCATTTTCTTGCTGGCAGAGTGGGTGCTGTGTACGCCGGTATTCGCACGGCGGTCTGACTTTGTATGGGGTGTGTCTACTGTAGTCCCTATCTGTATACACATTCCACACCTGCATTTAGCATTATCCGGTGGATGCTTTGCATTATTTGTGGTGCGTAAGGCATGAGCTACACCCACATCCCTCCCACGGGGCGGGACAACGGATTATCTGCCAAACAACACCGAGCCCCATTTCTGCATACCCATGATCCCATAGCTGCAACCCTCGACGGTACCCATTACACATCCTTCATGTGTGCGGGACTGGGATGTGGACGCACTTCTATGGACTCGGGACTCTGGGGATTTCTGTCCATATGTCCTGCATTTCATGGACACATGTCATCAACCTTAAACACGCTGGTGGTGCATATATCTAGCTGTGCCATAGTCACGGCTGTCGCTTCTTCTGGAAGGACGAAAACAGCTGTATGATATTCCATGGTAACCAATTTTTGGGTCCTACAATGGACACCAATGTGCATGTGTAAAGTGTAGAACTTGTTGGACTGTGTCCATCTGGCCGGTGGTTTTGACTGACCTTCCTAGTTGATGTTGTTGGTGTGCCATTAGTATGTGTTCCACAGGTCGCCCATTTGTTCCGCAGTATGGCAGCGAGTGATCCCCATTTTGGTGCTGGCAGATTGAGTGCTGTGTACGCCGGTATTCGCACGGCGGTCTAACCTTGTATGGGGAGTGTCTACTGTAGTCCCTATCTGTATTTCCTGTGTTATGCCTGACTGCAGCTGTGTAATTCCACCAGGTCTGCAATTATGGGTGCCATCTTGGTCGTACGCTTGTCCATCTATGGGAATTGCCTACTGGACACTGGTATAGGGCTGTACACATTTCACACCTGCATTTAGCATTATCCGGTGGATGCTTTGCATTATTAGTGGGGAGTGAGCCATGTTCTATACCCACATCCCTCCCACGGGGCGGGACAATGGATTTTCTGCCAAACAACACCGAGCCCCATTTCTGCATACCCAGGATCCCATGGCTGCAACCCTCAACGGTGCCCATTACACATCCTTCATGTGTGCGGGACTGGGATGTGGACGCACTTCTATGGACTCGACAATCTGGGGATTTCTGTTCATATGTCCTGCATTTCATGGACACTTGTCATCAACCTTAAACACGCTGGTGGTGCATATGTCTAGCTGTGCCGTAGTCACGGCTGTTGCTTCTTCTGGGTGGAATGGCAGCAGCTGGATGATATAGCGTACAGATCAATTTTTGGGATCCTACAATGGACACCAATGTGCATATGTAAAGTGTAGAACTTGTTGGACTGTGTCCATCTGGCCAGTGGTTTTGACTGCTGCTGTATGTTCCCAGTCGCGGATGTCTGTTTGACTACCCGTATTATGTAATGCTACGAAAACCAGGTTATTCAGAACTGAAAACAAATGGTGTACATCCAATGATGCAGGTTAGTGACTGCTTTCAATAATCCTCAGAAGGCACAATAGGAAATATCCGCCACTATATTGTCAAAATAACACCACCAAAACATGTAGATCCTCTATTTATTCATTGACAGATGTTCTTTATAAGTGGGAACGCCATAGTTTAACCATCCTATGACCTTCCTAGTTGACGTTGTTGGTGTGCCATTAATATGTGTTCCACAGGTCGCCCATTTGTTCCGCAGTATGGAAGCGAGTGATCCCCATTTTCTTGCTGGCAGATTGTGTGCTGTGTACGCCGGTATTCGCACGGCGTTCTGACTTTGTATGGGGAGTGTCTCCTGTAGTCCCTATCTGTATTTCCTGTGTTATGCCTTACTGCAGCTGTGTAATTCCACCAGGTTTGCAGTTATGGGTGCCATCTTGGTCGTACGCTTGTCCATCCATGGGAATTGCCTACTGGACACTGGTATAGGGCTGTACACATTTCACACCTGCATTTAGCATTATCCGGTGGATGATTTGCATTATTAGTGGGGAGTAAGGCATGTGCTACACCCACATCCCTCCCACGGGGTGGGACGACAGATTATCTGCCAAACAACACCGAGCCCCATTTCTGCGTACCCAGGATCCCATGGCTGTGACCCTCGACGGTACCCATTACACATCCTTCATGTGTGCGGGACTGGGATGTGGACGCAGTTCTATAGACTCGATGATCTGGGGATTTCTGTTCATATGTCCTGCATTTCATGGACACTTGTCATCAACCTTAAACACGCTGGTGGTGCATATGTCTAGCTGTGCCGTACTCACGGCTGTCGCGTCTTCTGGTGGAACAGTGACGGCTGGATGGAATTCTGTACGGATCAATTTTTGGGTCCTACAATGGACACCGATGTGCATATGTGAAGTGTAGAACTTGTTGGACTGTGTCCATGTGGCCAGTGGTTTTGACTGCTGCTGTATGTTCCCCATTCGCGGATGTCTGTTTGACTACCCATATTATGTAGTGCTACGAAAACCAGGTTTTTCAAAAATGAAACCAAATGGTGTACATCCAGAGATGCAGGTTAACAACTGCTTTAAATAATCCCCAGAAGTCCCAATAGGGAAGTATCGCCACTTTATTGTCAGAATGACACCACCATAACAGGTAGATCACGAGCACTTTCGCCCGGTCTTACCGGGCATTTTCAAGTGTAATTAGCAGTAACATATAACTAAATACATAATAATACATATTTTAATAATGAGGTTAATACTATGTTATTTGGCCAATAGCTTCTGCTATTGTCATACAATGCTGTGGGTGGTGCCGGTTACCATACATATGGCTTTCTCATAAGCAGACTTCACATTTCTAAACACAAGTGTGGCCTCCTTTAAGGCCCCTGAGCCAGTGGTGAACATTACTCAAGCCACTGCATCACTTACATATGCCTTCTACCAGCACCTACAGGACTGCATGGATCAGGCAATCCCTTACCCAACTGTGGGTCTTTGTACCAATGCCAAGCATCCAGTGTGGTGTACCCCAGCCATACACAAGCTCTACAACGGGAGGAGGTAGCTACTACAAGACAGTGCAGACTCCTTGTGAGGTATGACACCCTTGCTCATTATATGTGAAGGACTACAAGCTCTCATGACATCATCCGGGGCAGGTCCCACAGATATATCACCAAGGACTCGACAGACAATCATACGGCCTTCTTTAGCTATGTTGGACACCTGGGAGGAAACTCCCAGATATGCTCTGACTGGGTTCACAATGATGTGAGGTTTACTGAACATACACACATTGCCAACATACTGGTTGACAGGTTCGGTGAAGACATCTCCACCCCCCCCCACATGGAGAGATGTCTGTACCATAAGACTGTGGCCCCCAAATGTTCTGTAACGCACAGGTGGGACATGCTCTCTCCAAGGTAGTGAACTCAGCATCCATGGGACCGGATGGTGTCCCGGCTGTGTACTCCGCGATCTCATTGAGGAATTAGACCCACAGTTAGGACAGCTGTGTAATCTTAGCCTCACCTCGGGTAACGTACCCAAGTTGTGGCGCACGGCGACTGTAGTCCCACTTCACAGGGGCAGTGCCTACACCCTGGTTATTACCGTCCCATTAGCTTGAGAAGCCTTATCTGCAAAGACATGGGGAAGGATCATACTGGAGCTCATAGATGACGTCATAGGGGACCTGCATACTTTGCATCCAACCCAGTTTGGCTTGGTCAAGGGCAGATCATGCGTTTAAAACTTGGCTGACGTTGTAGGAACAGTCACCGAGGCCATTGATGAGGGTCAGGCAGTCCATACACAGCCTACCTCGACCTGGCAAAGGCCTTCAACACAATACCCCCCTCGGGTATCATTGATAAACCCATTGGCTTGGATGTGGACCCGTACATCGCAGGATGGGTTGCAAACTGGCTAGGTGACACAACCCACACGGTCATAGTTGCTGGCACCATGTCAGACTCACTGCCAGTCACAGGTGGTGTCCCACGGGGCTCTGTCCTGGGTCCACTCTTTTTCTGCATCTACATTTCCAAAGTACAAGCAAATACAGGGGGGTTATGGCTGACATTGTTTGCAGATGACTGTGAACTGGGTGCCATAGTGGGACAGACATCTGACACAGATATCCTTCAAAGGGGCCTCACAGATATGGATATCTGCTGCCAGGGACATGGCCTACAGCTGAATGCCGGGTAATGCATAGTCAAACCCATCGGGAAGAACAAGGTCACCCCTAGCCGCCATATGGGTGGCAGTCCACTGAGCACAGAGGGAATTACCAGGGATCTGGGGACCCAGGTTGTCAGTCACCATTCATTCGACACACACGTTGCTAACGTGGTTCGGTAGAACTTCTACATTGCCCACCTGATCGTGCAGGGATTCACATCTAGATCAGGGTAGGTCATCGTCTCCTTGTACTCATTACTCATTAGACCTATGATTGAGTACATTGCCCCATTCAGAAGGTATCTGACCCGACACCTGCAGCAGCTGGGAAGGCCCCCATAGGTTCATAGTCAGACGGATGCAGGGTGTCAGGTATTTGTGTTATGCTGCCCGACTGTACGATCTCCTGCTCCATTCAGTCACATACCACTTGTTCAGTGGTGACCTGTGCCTGACATACGAGGCCATGGCGACCCATATTTGATGACTATGCTTCACCTAATGGATCTACATCCCTCAGAACCACAGGGGCAGGTGACGTGAACCTTGACACGGTCATTAATAGAATGTGTTGGAGGGACAGATACATCACCCAGACACTCACTATGCTGTGGAACAACATCCCAGTACATGTGAGGCAGAGAACCTTGCTGGCCTTGTTCGAGGGGATCTTGTCCAATGGATGGGGATTGCGGATATACCCCAGGGATTACATCATTGTCACTGCTTGACAGAGGTGCAGCAATATAATAGGCATTTTATCTCCAGACTGGTGGGTTGGCAAAGGAAACATAACTATGGCCTAGGGTTATGGCTGCCCTTGGGTAGATAGCCTACTATGTACCTATGGACCTATGAACCTATGTTCATAGTTTGTCCCATTCACACTTGTCTATCCCCTATCCTCATTCATATGTGTATATTTCTGTGGCACATGATTGAACTATGTATTACCTGCAGGTATGCTGTCTACAGTGCACATACGTCACGGTTGATTACACTGTATCTGTGTACCTACCTCTGTGATACTACCACACATCCTTCACAGCGTTACATGCATATGTCCATACTATTATTCTTTGGCCTGGGGGGTTGTTAGGGCAACAGTTACACGTGTCCCTGTTTGTGCACGCATCATGGTGGTCATTGACCAGCCTCCGTTGCTATCGTGGGATGGTCGGTAGTGTTGGTGTGTGTTTGGGATGTGTTTTCACTGCCTGTACATCTGTGGGAGGTGGGGTTGACACATGTTCCTCTTTGCAGGGAGCCCCTTCCTGGACATTTGTGTCATGCATCGACACTTGGCACGTGCCATATGTCCTGTGCTATTCCCACAGTCGTGTATGCCTTCCTGCATTACTACTGCGTGTTACTGGCTGTTTGTATCTGGTACACATGGCTATTATGGTGGATAGCTTGGCCTATTCCCATGCTATGACATACCCATTCATCCAGGCATATACATGTTATTCCATCCTTTGCGTTAGCTGTGGGTGTTTGGCCATCCGGTAACGCTATTCTCAACGTGTGATGTCCCACCTTCACCATCTGTGCCTGTAGCACCCTGTTGGGGCGTCCTGCTTGGTGGGCAGATGTTCCGCCATATGTGTTGTGTTTGACATGTCTGCATAGCTAATCATCAGTACGGTGGCTGAACATACTGCCTTGTCCAGCTGTGCACAGTTATGGGCACCGTGACGTGTGCACGCCTGTGGGGTTTCGACAGGTCCATACCACATGCGGGATGTACACATTCTGCCGACACATTCACATGCGGCCATTTGGATATCTGTACCTGAGGTGGGTTGTCAACATGTGGGGTACATATTTGCCCGCGTGGCACTGCCTAGGACAATACTTCTTACTACATTTCAGGTATACCCATTGTGTGTAGGTGTGTAGCTGCGCAAGGCTGCTAGCTGGGTTGTGTGCGCGGTCGTACATGGGTGCGGGTTCCATGCTATGATGGGGCTGTTGTATATTACATTTGCATGCATGGTTTCTGCTTCTGGATATTACGCTTAGGCATACGCCGTCCTATGTGTATGCGACGGGCACGTTGCTGGGTGTAGTACATGTTGCTATGCACATGTTTGTCTGTGTTTAGGGTATCTAGTTTATTTCTTGTTGTTATATCGACACGGCTACCCGGCTGTGTACTCGCACTACTGCTGGTGACCATGCCCATGTGACTACTTTTATGTAGGTGCGGCGCACTGACATGCTGCGGTACACCTTCACTAGGTATGCCCACTGACAGTGCATTGCGTGACGGACACGGTATTACGCGTATCCTTTGTTCCTTGGACGGGTACACTTTGGACTTCGTGGGTTAATGTTTGGTTCTCCGTTTTGTGTGAATGGGTACTATGTTGCATAGTCTGCGTACGTTTCATTATCCACGGACCCTTGCTGGTGCGGTTGCTATTGCAGGTGGCCTGTGGAAGTCAGCACTTTAGGTTGCTCATCGCCTGCCGGCTTGGCCACGCCTACGGCCGCATCCTACTTGGGCTCGCTCACGTGCCCTCCGCACGTGTCTGTGGTTGCGGCGCACACTCATTACTATGCATATGGCGCTGCTACGCCGATTATTCACTGCACTGCCGGCGTAAGCCTTACACCGGCCTTGCGCCGAGCTTCATGAATCCCGGGGAATGATTTCTGAAAGTATGCAAGTAGTTTTTACATCTGGGAGAATAAAGATAAAAAAGGAACAGACACAAACTGGTGTAAGTAGAAGCACAGGCAATAACATTTGTCTTAGCATGGATAATCTCACACCTACCTCTCAATGTTCACTTATGGTCTCTGTTAGCAGCTGTCTACTTGACACGTGTGTCTGTGTGTGTGTGTGTGTGTGTCTGTGTGTGTGTGTGTGTGTGTGTGTGTGTGTGTGTGTGTGTGTGTGTGTGTGTGTGTGTGTGTGTTTGAGGGGTTTTATTAAAACAAAGATTTTTGTAAAATATGACATAGGTTCCAATGTTGATGACAAGAAAAATTATATAAAGGATAAACCTGCCAAATATTAATGGGCATCTGTATCACAAAAGCTGGAAATATACATTTAAAAAACTGCCATATATAACTGGTGGAAATAATGACTTCTTACCTTATTGGCAAAATTGTCCATATTATCTTGAAATGTGAATGGTCTCACAGGTATATAGAAAATGAAATAATACTTAATTATATTAAGAATACAGAGTGCAAATAGCAGTACTGCAGGAGACACATTTGGAAAGAAATGAGCATGTGACATTGATAAAGAAAGGATTTCAGGATGGAATTTCTACAGAATATCAGGGACAAAGGAAAAGAGGAGTACTTATATTAATTGCTAGAGGAACTCCAGTAGTGAGAGAAGATGGGAAAAATGTAATAATTGCAGATTTATAGTACTAAGGAGCTACTGACAAGGGATGAGGCTAGTACTGGCATGTATTTTATACTCCACCTAAAATTGCTATTTTGGAGCTTAAAAAATAGCATGAAATAATTAACTTTCAAAAGTTAATACTACTTATAGGTGAGGACAAGAATTTGACTTGCAACAATGAAGATGTATATGGGGGTCTAGAAGGAAAATTTTTCAAAAGAGGGTAGGTTTCTGAAAAAATTTATGAAAATATTTGGGACTCGGGTAGAATTTGCATATTATTCCCGAAGGTACTTGGCAGAAATTATATTTCATAGGAATATGGGCATTTAATTGAGAACTTTGATACATATCTAATAAATATTTTAGATCATTTACCAATAATTACAAAGATAAAAACAGTATAATTAAGTAAAGATGAGAGACTGGTTCTTCCTCTCCTACTTTAAAAAAAAATGGAATGTAAGGAATGGTCAGTGCAAATTATCCATGAGTTATAAGGGAAGATAGAACATTCTCCAGAAGTTATAACTAGTGAGTGAGATCAAATATGAAATTGGAGTTATAGATAGGTTTAGACATAAAAGAAAAAGAGATATGGTTAAGAAGTAGAGGGGCTAACAAAGTTTAGAGTAGTAAAAAACAAAAGGAATCTCATAGAACAAGAAGAGGAGCAATTGCTGAGTGCTAAAGAGAACAAAAAGGAAATACCTGGATAACATGCATGAGTTTAGAAAGCTTGCTGATAAACAACTATTTTTTGTTAATAACTCCAGAGCAAAAAAGCTTCTGGTGCAACAACTTTAGAAACAGGATGTAGAAAAGGTTGTTGTCAAACTTAGGGAGCCTATAACAAGAATATTAATCACAGATCCTGAGGAGGTATTGGAGATATTTTAGAAATGTGATAAAATTTGTATAAAGCAGATCACAAATAGAAATATTTATGGAAGACTTAAATATGCCAAGGTTAGAGGTAGGTGAAACTCAACCACTAACAGTTAAGGTAGGGGTATATAGGATAAAGATGGTGATGTATAACCAATCTGCAGGAAAATCAGTAGAAGTTTGGAAACTACGAGGGAAGAAAGTTTTAATCATCTGGAATATTTTGTTTAACAATATTTTAAAAAGAGAGGAGGACCAAGTCCATGGAAAAATGCTGCAGTGGCTGTAATACCTATAGATGGAAAAAGACCCATCTGATCCAGCTTCATATAGGCTCATTTCAATTTTAAACCAGGATTATAAACTGTTTATGTCTATAATGGATAAAAGAATTGCAAAGGTGATGCCAAAATCGAAAGATATGAACAAATGTGGTTTAGTGAAGGGGAGCCAACATCTGACAACATTAACAGAACAATGATGATCTACAGGAAAGCAGAATGAAAGAAAATATCACGGTTTTTGTTGGGTATTTATGCAAGGAAAGCATTCAGTACAATAAGCTGGGATTTTATGAGTAGGGCAATGGGAGCATTTGCATTTCCTAATATAGTAATAAAGTTAATTAGAAGGATATATGTGGGATCAGAGGCAAAAAATGAAAGTGGGAGGGTTCCTTTCTGATAAATTGTGCCTGAATAGGGGAACCAGGCAGAGGTCCTCTTTCCCCTTTCTTATTTGTGTTACATTTAGAAGCATTGGAAAAGAAAATAAGGGACTCAGAAATCCAAGGATATAATTGACATGGTGTTCAAGAAAAGTTGGCGTTATTTGCAGATGATATTATTTTGTACCTGATGGAACCAGAAAAGGACATCTCACTGTTGTGGAATGTTCAGAGACAGTTCCAGATATTTCAAGATATAAAATTAATCAAGATGAAGCAAAGGCTATAGCTATAAGCTATGTACCCACACATGAATTGGTTCAGCAATACCCATATTTGTAGGGACATGATAAAATGAAGTATTAAGGAGTATGGATTAAAAAGGATTCAGTTATGGCAGCTAAACATATGTGGGAAGAGACTAAACAAAAGATAATACAAAAACTAAGAAGCTGGAAGCTCTTGACTATGAATATGAATACCAAAACATGGGGACACTTCCAAGATGGCTGCACATTGGGTAACATCTTAATTTCAGCTCTCCCAGTGTGAAAGTAGAAACTCAGAAGAGAGAGACAGCAGATTAATATTTTTGGGTAGGTTTCAGTAACTGGCTAGTAAGTGCACTACCTGAATGCCAGCAAAAAAAATTAAGAGAAACTGAAAGAAAATCAATAATAAAAGGTGAGGAAAAAACACTGACTGAAAATAATTCTGCAGCTGTTCAGCAAGAAGTAGTGCAAGACGTGACTTCCAGTAACATAAAGGAAAAAATAAGTCAAATAAACTCAGAGATGATTAAAATAAATAAAACACTCATGAAGTTTATCAACACAAATAACAAAAGGCTGAAAAATTGGAAGAAGCTTTAAACAGATATTCAGATGAGCTGATAAAACTGCAAAAATCAGAGGTCAAAAAGAAAAGGCTGGCTGAATATGAAACTGCTCAAGAGGAGATGTTTAAAAAAATAGAATTAGAGGACAGAGCACATAGGGAAACTCTGAGATTTTCTGCTACACCAGAGAAGCTGGAAGGAACAGACTGTATTAATTTTATGAAATCACAAGTAAGCAACTGGACTGGAATTCCATAGCAGGAGTTGTTAATTGAAAGGGGATATCATGTGTATGCTCCAAAAACAACCTAGACCTTTAATAGTAAAAATGCAATCTCACCAGCAGAAAGAGTTGATTTTGACAAAACTGTGGCAGAAGGACAAAGTACTAAAAGTGGGAGACAGTAGAGTGTTTGTGCGAAATGATTACTCATTGTGTATTAGACAAAAAAGGAGTAAATCTATTCCACTAATCAGGGTATGTCAAGAATTAGTTGTGAGATTCAAACTGCTGTATTCAGCCATCTTCAGAATATTCTTTACTGGACGGACAACGTCATTTTTTGATGCAGAACATGCTAAGGAGGAAAAACAAAGTTTTGCCCAACAAAAAGTGAGCTGTGAAACAGAAAGAGATTCTGCTTCTTGCTCTTTTAGTAATAAAGACCACAGAGACACTGCACCAGTAAAACCTTTTCCAGTGTTTCAATGGAAAGTGCTTGAGAGACAGAAAAAAACACAAGAGTTGGCTTGAAGAACTGAGAGTATGTTGGGAATGAAGCAGAGACTGGAGTTAAGAGATGGAGATAAACAGGAATAAAACCAGCAACTTGGAAATTGACAAATACATGTGAGATTACAAAGAGTTAGTTATATTTGTGAAACATGACAGAACAAGAAAATCTGAAGATACTGTGTTTTTCTGCCTTTGTTAAACTTGTAGGGGACTCTAAAGCATATGCCCTACTTCAGGTCATTAATGTATGGAGGAACACTTAGGAGAGGGGAAGAGGAAGGAGACAATTAAGTGTAGGTAAAACAAATTTTTGTTCTTAACAGTAATATTTTTATAGTGCATGATATAATCTGCATGCTATAAACCAAAGTTTTCTCAGTTATTTTTTAAGTGCAATGGGATTCTAAATTAAACATGTGCCCCTGTTTTTTCACCTTCTTTTTTCTTTCTCCTTGTTCAGTTTTAAGAAATGTAGGCACTGCAATGTAAAAAAAGAAAAGTCTGGTCAAAAGAATATAATACAATAACAATTAATGTGTTTTATCTTATTCTTGCATAGGGGATGACTATATTAATACCCTTGGCTTGGTCTAGTGTCAGGTTTTAAGAGAAAGCAAATAGAAAAAGAATATTGAATATAATAAAGCTTTCTTCTAGAAAATAAAAACATAAATGCTTGTAGAAGCAATCCCATATCTGGTGCTCATGCCTCTATTAAAACAATCTAATAAAGAGCAATAAAAAACAGAATACTTCTTTCTTTCAATTGCTAGGAGATAATGTTTTCTGAAAGCATTCAATTGTTTTCCCATTCTGGGAAAGCAATAAAGACAAAACCAGACAGCACTTAGTAGAAGCACAGACTGCATCTTAGCATGGATAACCTTCCTTTTAGGTTAATCCAAATCTATGAGTATGGCTGTCAGTTTAGAAGAATTGTTCCTATTAGGAGAGTTAAACTTCAATATTTGAATATGTACATAGTTAAGTTTATAGGTTTTAGGGGTGTATTGGATGTGTATTTGTTTTTTTTTTCTTTGAGAGCTTTCAATAAAACAAAAAGTTTTTTAAAATATGACAAAGGCTTAAATGGATATGACAAAAAACAGCTGTACAAAAGATAAAGCTGCCAAACATTAGTGTGTGTGTATGTATCACAAAAGCTGGACCTATATACTTAACAAAAAAGCTGTAACAAATAAAAGGTGGGAATAATAACTTTTTAACATTATGACACTTTTTATTTTATCTTTGAATGTCAATGGTCTTACAAATATATAAAAAAGAAAGAGAAGCAAACTATATTAAAAATATAGAGTGCAAATAGTTATGCTATAGGAAACACATTTGGAAAGAAATGGACATGTGAATTTGATAAAAGTTTTAAGGATGATTATTCTGAGGAATACCTGGGACAAAGGAAAACAGGAGCACCTATATTAATTGCAAGAGGAGCTCCAATAGTGATAGAAGAGGATAAAAAAGATAATAATGGTAGATTTGTAGTACTAAGGGGCTACTAGCAAGGGATGAGGATTACACTGGCGTGTATTCATATTCCACTTGAAACTGCTATAATGAAGCTTAAGAAAATTCTGGGAGAAATAATCAGTTTTCAGCAGGGAATGTTACTTATAAGTGAGGTCTGGAATTTGATTTACAGTAGTGAAGATGTGTCTGGGGGCCCAGAAAGGAAAATATTACAAAGGTGGGTAGATTTTTGAAGATATTTATGAAAACATTTAGCATGGAAGATGTGAAGTCAGGACTATGAGTTCGGAATTAATTTACATATCATTCCCCAAGATACAAAAACTGGGCTAGGCTAGACAGAACTTACATTTCACAAGAACATTTGCATTTAAATTAAAGTTTTTATATGCATCCAATATGTATTTCAGATCACACACCAGTAAAAACTAAAATAAAAATGCAGGGTAATGAAATAAAAATGAGACACTGGTGCTTTCTGAAATATTTGTTTGAAAGAGAGGAATTTAAGGAATCAGTATTGGAAATTATTCAGGAGTTATTAGAGAAGACAGAAATTTCTTCTGAAAATACAGCCAGGGAGCGGAATAAAATTAAAGTGGAGTTTAAAAATAAGGTGGAAATAAAAGAAAAGCAGATATAGTTAAGAAATAACAAGAATTATTTAGAGACACTGACAAATGTTAAAATATTGCAGAATAGGGGCAATTGCACAGAACAAGAAAAAGAGCAACTGCAGACTGCTAAGCAGAAACTAAAGGATTACCTCAGTAATATGCATGAGTTTAGAAAGATTGCTGTTAAGCAACTGTTTTTTTTTTTTTTTGGATAATAACACCACAGCACAAAAACATTTAGTGACTTAACTCGGGCATTAGAAAGTGGAAAGGGTAGTCACTAAGCTTAGGGAGCCTATAACAAGGAAGATAACAAGAGATCCTGTAGAGGTATTAGAAATATTAATGACATTTTATGAAAGTCTGTATAAAGCAGAGCAATATGGACAACAAGAAAAGGTACAAATGGAAATGTTTATGGAAGAATTAAATATACCAAAGTTAGAGGTGGATAAGGCTCAATTACTAACAGTTAGGATAGGAAGAGATGAGATAAAAATAGTGATGTACAACCACAGGAAAGTCCCCAGGGATATATGGTATTCCTTTGGAAGTTTCAAAGCTAGGAGGGAATAAAATGATAACAACCTTGAAGGTTTTGTTTAACAGTATTTTAAGAGATGGAGAAGCACCAACAGCTTGGAAGAAAGCGTTGGTGGCTGTAATTCTTAAAAGAGGGTAAAGACCCATCAAATCCATTAAACAGGGTAAAGACCCATCAAATCCAGTTTCATACAGGCCCATGTCAATCTTAAACCATGTTTATAAAGTGTTTATGTCTATAATGGTTAAAGAAATGACAAAGGTGATGCCAAAATTGATAGATGTCGATCAATGTGGTTTGTGGAAGGTAGGCAAATATTTGACAACATTAACAGAACATTGATGATCCAGAGGGAAGCTGAAAGCAAGAAAATACCACTATTGCTAGTAGGTCTTGATGCACAGAAAGCATTTAACAGAGTAAGCTGGGAGTTTATGAGTGGGGCAATGGAAGCATTTGCATTCCCTGATAAAATTATAAGGTTGATTAGGAGGATATATGAGGGATCAGAGGCAAAAGTTAAAGTGGGTGAGTTCCTCTCTGATACCAGGCAGGGATGTCCTCTTTCTCCTTTGTTATTTACTCTGTATTTAGGACCACTGGCAAAGAAAATAAGAGACTCACAAATTAAAGGATATAATAGGTATATTAGTCAAGAAAAGCAGGTTTTATTGCAGATGATATTATTTTATGCCTAGTAAACAAGAAAAGTACAGTTCATTGTTGTTGAACATTTTGAGGCAGTTGCAAATCTTTTCAGGATATAAAATTAATGAAGCTAAAACAAAGGCAATAGCTGTGAATTATGTAGCTGCACACAAGCTGGTTTAGCAATATCCATATTTATGGGGACATGATGAAGTGAAGTGCTTAGGAGTATGGATTAAAAAAGGATTCTGGTGTGACAGCTAAGGATATAAGGGAAGAGACTAAACAAAAGATAATACAAAAACTGAGAAATTGAAACTGTGTTATATGGATATGTATAGCAAGATACAAGCAGTTAAAATGTTTTACTCCTTTTAGTTTTATACACAGGTCAGGCATATTTTATCAACCAGAGGAGAAGTTGTGGACAGCAATTAATAAAGAGCTGAATGATTTTATCTGGGAGGGGAATATGGCAAGAGTTAAGTGGGATAAGTTGATTCTTCCAATTGAACAAGGTGGTTTGGGATTTCCTGATTTGAAGGGGTATTTCAGAGTTACAGTTAAGGCTCCTGTACACAGCACAAGCAGAAACATATATTTAAAAGTGGAAGGGGATAATGAAATGGGGGAAGCTCATGAAACAAGGAGAGACTGGGATTTTGGATGCAGATTCTTAAGGAGAATAACAATAACCATACAGAATATTATATTCATAAAATAGTAGAAAGTATTCTAAGAACTAAGCCAACACAAGAATGGAGAAAGGAGATTCTGCTGATGGGGATGACTGCAATTAGGGATATAGACAATAGTCAAGAGGGAGTTGGAATTTATTGGAGAAAATTGGCACAAGAACCAAGCTATTGGGAGCAAATAATTAGAGAGGGAAAGGTAATAGAATGGGAAGAGGACAAGAATTTATTAGGACTGCAGGCTAGAGATTGCCTTCCCTATCAAGGATTAATATCACAGTATAGGCAAAGAGAAAGAAATAAGGTGATCATAAGTGAAATACCAGCATTAAAAGCAATTAGTAGCATATGCAGAATATTGCATGATAACTATAAGAATCAGTCAGAGGTGATTAGAAAGATTGGATAAACAATTCACAAAGAAACAATGGTGGATGTATGTATGTCTGCCAAATATGCAGAAAGTCTAGAAGATTTAGTATCTTTGCTTGGAAGTGTTTACATAGGTATTTTTATACCCCAAGCTGACTCCAAAGAATTTGTCCTCAGGTAGACAGCAAATGTTGGAGGTCTGATGGGGAAGAAAGAGGTAAATTGGGAAGATATTTTCTGAGCGTGTAATGAGTTGACAGACTTTAAAGATTCACTGCAGACTGCTCTGTCAGAGATGCTGGGTGAACAAATTGATGTAACTAAGGAAATTATTTTTTTGAGCTATGATACAGAATAGGAATTGCCTAGACACAGTAAGGCCTTGTTGAGTCTAATTATGATGGCTGTCAAAAAAGTAATTACTAGAAAATGGAAATCAAAGTCTAAAACAACTTTATTAGATGTAGTGAATATTTGAAAAAGGTAGGAGCAAATTAATTAGGAAAAATGGGAGTTATGGGAACAGCATGTGCAGAGGAGGAACAAGGTTTAAATGAAGGCAGGATTTGAATGAGCTGTGGAATGTTTGACTGATACTGACTGGATAGATTACAAATGATGTATAATGTTTGTAACTAAAATTAGGTTAATATTGTTTGCAATGTATAATGTTTGCAACTAAAATTATGTCAATACAGTTTGTTTTCATTTATATAAATATACGAATGCCTGTGTCATATGGGCTAAAATAATAAAGATGTTTCTTTGTTTAAAAAAATGAAAGAAAAATACAAGCAGTAACATGTTTAGTCCCTTTTGTTTTATACACAGGTTAGGCATATGTTTATCAACCAGAGGAGAAGCTGTATATAGTAATTAATAAAGAGTTGAAGGGAGGGGAAGAGGGCAAGAGTCAAGTGGGATAAGTTGATCCTCCAAGTAGAAGAAAGAGGTTTAGGATTACTTGATTTAAAGGAGTATTTTAGAGCTACACAGTTAACGCTCTAATATATAACACAAGCAGAAAGCTACAATTCAATGAGGACAGGGATGATGATGAAGCAGGGGGTGGGGGGTAATTCAAGAAATAAGGAAAGAATGGGGTTTTGAAAGCAGATCTTTAAGGGGAATAATAACAGTCAGACAGAATATTATATTCATAATGTAGCAGAAAGTATACTAAGAACTAAGCCAACATAGAAATGGAGAAAGGAGTTTCTGCTGATAAGGATGACTGCAATTAGAGTTCCAGAAAATAGACAAGAGGGGGTTGGAATTTACTGGAGGAAGATGTCAAAGGAACCAAGGCAGTAGGAACAAATAATTAGAAAAGGAACGGTAATAGAATGGAAAAAGGCCAAGAAGACATTTGGATTTCAGGCTAGTGATTGCCTTCCCTATCAAGGATTGATATCAGAGTATAGACAAAGAGAAAGGCATAGGGTAATCCTAAATGAAATACCTACATTGGTTGAGTTTTTAATCAAATCTAGAACAGAAGCTGATGTTAAAAAGGGATATATAGTAGGGCATATAAAATAATGCACAATAACTATAGAAATCAATCAGAAGAGGTCAGAAAAGATTGGGAAGAGAGATTAAATATGCAATTCACAAAGAAACAATGGGAGGATATATGTATGGCTCCCAAATATGCAACAAAATCTAAAAGATTTGGATGGTTACCTGGATCTGTTTGCATAGATACTTTTATGCGCCAAGCTTATTCCAAAGGAATTTTTCTCAGGTAGATGGTAAATGCTAGAGGTGTGATAGGGAAGAAAGAGGTAACTATGAACATATGGGGAATGTTATCCTTATAAAGGTCACACAGCATTAGGCACATCTTCTGTGGAGATGAAGTGGGACAAGACAACAGAGGGACTAGCTGTGAGAAGGCATTCTCTCCGGGGTTAATGTAGTGGCATTATGAGGTCATTACTGCACAGTGTGGCCCATCACTATACATTTTGGCAGCCTAACCACATTAAGGCTGGTAAGCATGCTATGGGGTACCAGCAACCCTTGTTACACCACTCTGTCTGCTGGCTGCACTGTTGCTGAACAGATCTGTGCTGGCTTCAGCAGTAGTACTAATGCTCTGGCTGGCACATTGGCTGATGCCAAAGACAAACTGTTTGAGCAGGTCTTAATTTTTTTTAATTTATCCAAATCTTTTGGGTTTCTAATATTATGATGGGAATGGACCCCATTCCTAAGTCAAAGTATGATTAAAGTTCATGAAATTAGTATGGTTTCAATCTTTGATGTTAGCCAGAAGTGCTCCTTGCAGCAACTGCAATGTGCCCAGTAATGACTACTTCTGCAAGTCGTACAAAGTTACATGTATCAGCTACATATCTAAGTAAAATTGTATATTCTTTTCTATAAGACCTGTTGCTGTTACTACTATTGGAACTATCTGGTTATCTTTCTTCCACATTTCCCTTGCTTCTGCCTGCAAATCCTGGTATTTTATGACTTTGTGTCTCTCTGTACATAAGACACTGTAGTCACTGGGTGTAGTAATTTCAATGATCAATGCTACTTTTGTCTTCATTTCCTGGACTACTATATCTGGTTTTCTTACATCTATTTTTTGAACTGTTGGTAATGGGTGATCCAATGTGATATAAACTTCATAATTCCCTATAATGCTTTGTGGCTCATGTTTCTAGTGTTTTTCAGCTACTTCAGTTTTATAATGTTTGCACAATCCCCAATGCAACAGACTTGCCACATTAGTGTCTTTCAGTATACAGTCCTTCTGCAATAGTATATCACAACCAGCAACAAGATGTGTGACTGTTTCCAGTTCTGTTTTATAAAACCTACATTTGTCTGTTTCTCCCACATGTTCAATGGACTTTTTAAACCAGAGTGTATGTAGTCCACTGTCTTGGGCTACCAATATTAACCTTTTGTCTTTTGGTTTAAATTCACTTCTCCTTAACCATTCCTATGTTTGATCCTGATCAACATGAGGTTGTTCCATGAGTTTTCTATACTTGCAACTATATTTATGCATTTTCCACATTTCTTGCCTTTTCATCTGATCTTTCACCTTATATTATTTCTTTTTTTTTTTGGCACATTCAGTTGCTGCTTGATTTTTATCTACTTCTGGTTTGATTTCCATTCCTGCTTAACAACAATATGCTTCTGCTAAACTAAGCAGGTAAGCCATCTTAGACTTAGGGCAGGATTCACGAAGGCTTGCACAGAGTCTAAGAGTAGTCTAAGACTCCATGCAGCCTTCGCGATCCAGGAACAGCTCTAAAGTCCGTGTAAGAGACCAGCTAAAACGTCTCTTACACGGAGTGGGCGTGGATATGCTAATCACCTCACTTGCAGCTGAATAGCATGCAAATGAGGTAGATTAGCGATCCAGGAAGCCCAAAGCAGCCCGTGTAAGAGCCGTTTTAGCTGCAGAAATGTACTCAGTTGACAACTGAGTACGTTTCTGCAAAAAATACAATGGAGCCATGTCAGCTCCAAATAAAGGGTGCATATGTGTCAGGCAGCATGCCAATGGCCAAATATGTGGCCATTGGCAAGGTACCCCGATGCAAATATGAGAAATATTTTTTTTTTTCGGCGATCGCCGAAGTTTAAATGCAGCGCAGCCCCGCACAAATGGGTTGCGCTATAGAAAGCATAAAAATGAAGGTTATAAACCCACAAATGTGGGTTTTATGCAATACATGGATTTACAATGCAGGGACCAGCAGACCAAAAACAGCATGGCCACCGTTTAGTGGTTGCTAAGGGGGGAAGTTGAGTCTAAGACATGTAACTAAGCATTAGTAGGCAATCTGATGCAAATGAGTGTTAGGATACTGAATTCCACTGTCACATAGCAAATGAGCACATTCTGAGTAGTGTAAGAGTTACATAAGGAGGAGGAACAGAGAAGGAGATAGGTGACATCACAGGGGGGAATGGCAGAAAGAAATGCAGTTCATTGGAGGTCAGTGTTACATGACAGATGTCAGACACATATCATGGAAAGAGGAGTGCCACAACATAAGCATGGGAAAGTCAAGAAATGGAAGGTGTACACTGTTGCCTACACCAAAGTTTCTTGCTGGGCGTGCATGCGCACGTGTGCGTGCCATGAAGCACGAGTAGAACAGTATGCGCGCGTGTAAGGCAGAATGAGCATGTGGGAGCGTGTTGGTAGATGTTTAACACTGTTTGCGCTGGTGTGAGCGTGTGTAGGGCAGACTGAGCATGTGGGAGCCTTTTGGCAGACTTGCAAGACTGTTTGCGCTGGTGTGGGTGCGTTTTAACCCGAATAAGCAGATTCTGAACCGTGTAAGCATGTGTGCGCGCGTGTAAGCCACTGTGAGCATGTTTCTGCTGGTATGCACGCTGCTCCCCCCTGAGGAAACAGAAAGGAAAAAGGAAGCAACAGAATTAGTAGGAAGCTAGCAGGGAATACTGCTGGAGCTAGCAGGTGAAAAAAATTAGAAGCAGGCAATTACACAGGCAGAATAGTAGCCCAGCCCAGCACTTAAAACTCTGCAAACAGCAGTGCAGGATGTTTCTCTCAAGAGACACTGCAAGAAAGGAGTAAGCTATTAGAAGTGAAAACTGAAAAAGCTGAACTCAAAGCAGAAATGTTAGGGGCTGCCATAGCTGTCATAATGAGACATAGGCGACTTGCTGAGGGTGGTGACAATGCAGATGGTGCCAGACAACCCACAGTGAGGAGACGGAGAAGAGTGTACAGGCCCAGGGTCACCTACCATGGGTTACATGAGCTGGAGATAGTAGAGCGCAATAGAGTGGACAGAGACCTCCTGCAGCAAATAGTTGAGCTGTGCAGGCCACGCCTCACACACAGAACCAACAGAGGGGAACCCATCCCAGTGGAAACCAAGGTATGTGTTGGCTTAAGAATACTAGCAACAGGTACCTTCCAAAGACCAACTGGTGATATGATGGGGATATCACAGGCATCAGCCTCCAGGGTACTGCACCAGTTCCTGGATGCCATGTCAGCACATGTCGGTGATCATGTATATTTCTCCAATGCCCATGAGGTATTGGCCAGCAATATGAGTCTCTTCCAGCAAATAGCGGAATACCCTGAGGTAGTGGGGGCAATAGACTGCACGCACATGCGCATCAAAGCACCAGCCGGTGAGCGGGGTTGGGCCTACATTAACCGCAAGGGCTTCCCCTCAATCAACTGCCAGGTCGTGTGTGATGCCCAGGGCATAATAATGAATGTGTGTGCTGGCTGCCCTGGGAGCTACCATGATTCCCACATCTGGCATTTGACACAGCTGTACCAGACATTTGCTAATGGGGACATCCCACATGGACACATAGTGGGGGATGCAGGTTATGCACTGGAGCCGTGGCTGATGACACCCATCAGAAATGCTCACACACCTGAACAGGAACGCCATAATGAGGCACACGCACAAACACGTAATGTAATAGAGCGTGTGTTTGGCTGCTCAAGTCACGGTTCCGGTGTCTGGACACATCTGGTGGAGCCTTGTAGTACACACCAACTACATGTACCCAAATTGTCATGGTATGTGCTATGCTACATAATATGATCTTGCGAAAACAGCTGCAGCAGGACCAGCATAGGGCTGGGCCAAACAGCCCCCCACCATTGCCAAGGCCATCACAGGCAGAGCGTGACTCGGAGGAGGAACAACCTGAGCCTGCCCCAGTAGGCAGAAGGAGGCGTGCCCAGTATGCCCTGGCCTTGGCAAAGAGGCAATGCATAGCACATACACTGGCTCAGTAGGAACCCTGGGAATGATACCCCCTCTGACTCACTCAAATAATAACAGGGATGCCTAAAATGACATGACCTGCTCACAAACATGTACAGGGAGTGTAATATGTGCATCCGACAGAGGCAGCCCTGCAGCACCACCTGAGGCATGAATGCCATGTGCTAAGTAATGTAGCACCATGTACTATATGCACACCTGAGGACAGTGACTAACATCCTACCCTCACCAAGCATCATGCCACAATATGACAATGAGATGATCACTTTCAATAATTGGCTGAAGTATTGCAGTTAGTCAAAGGGGATCCAATGTGTGCCAGCCTGGGATGGAGAATGTTGATATCTGTGCTGTAACAGAAAACTGGGTCAAGGCTCACAACAGCACCCTAACACTACATGGTTACACCTCATACTGTGCTGTACAGCCTCAAAACATGGAACAAGCTACACAAGGAGGGTGACTAGCAATAATTGTCAAGGATAACCACACCCCCATGTTGGTACCACAACAAGAAGCAGCATGGACTAGCCATGGTCAAGTAACAGTGGCTAAAACTGCCTCCCAGTTTATAGCCTGCTACAGACTACCGTCACAACACCAGGAACTGCACCTGGCCTATGTTGGAATACATGAATATATCAAGTCCTCCAAACCACATTATATTGGGTGACTGAAAATACCCAGACATAGACTGGGAGCATTTTACTAGCTCCAACACTGTAGGACAAAAGTTCATAGAATCCATAAACCAAAATGCCCAGGAACAACGTACCACTCCCACAAGAGGGGTAAGCATACTGGATGTGATAATCAGCAACATGGGTACTGGATGGCAAGATGAGAAGTGTATTGCTCACTGGTAAGACCAGACCATAGAGTAATCACACTGGATATACACATCCTGACCACAGTCCCTGGCCTGAAAACCACAGTGAAAAACATGTGTAAAGCAAAAGTTGCACTCCTCCAAACTGATGTGGAATCCATTAAAGGCCCTGTGCAGGTGTAAAATATGGGCCACACCTCAGAACCTGTTATACAGGCATTCCATGAACACTGCCAGGAATGCTTGGATTATGCAATCCTAAATTAAAACAAGACACAATGCCATACACGCAGGCATCTGGCATGGTGGACTCCAGCCATTACCAAACCATGCAAGAGAATGAGGAAGCTACTACATGATAGAGCAAACATAAAACAAGTAGTAATTACTGATCAGTAGTATGGCAATAAAATATGTCCACACATACAATCTACTAAGGCCAGCTACAACAAGTTGAATCTGTGAATCTTGAGGCAATGTTACACCTGCCCCAAGTACACAGACAACCCTCAACTCCCCCCAAGAAATACAAATATATGTGAGAGATGCAACCATTTATCCAAACTGGAGGCTGAGCTCCCTCAACTCAGTACTCCCAAAACTAGTCAGGAGGAGAAGGTAACCACACACACACTACAAACCCAGTCCCATATAGACCTATGACAACTGCAAACCAAAGACAAACACAGAAAAACATTCCCGGAAGCCCGAATTACAAACACACCACACCAACAGAGGCCTCCAAAGCAGACACCCAATCAAACAACCTCCAAACATAGCACATGCAGCACATAGTACACAAAGCTGGTGTGCCAAACAGTCACAGGCCAGAAGGAGAAACAACATGCCTGATACAGTTGTAATAGTTGACTCCATAGTAAGACATGCTGCTGTCCCGCACACCAGACTGAACAAGGGAAAGGGTACAGTAAGCTACCTGTAGGCTGCTACAATACGCCACCTAACACAAGTATGCAGGTCACCCCAAAGCAAGTAGAAATATGATGCAGTCATAGTCCATTCTGGTGTGAATGACCGGAGATGTACCTCCCCGGACTACATGAAAAGAGACATAGATGAGCTCTCCGATTATGTAGTCCAGGCCGGTATAACACTGACCGTTTGCAGCATCCTACCCTCACCAAGAATGATGCCACAGTACAAACACAGAATGATCAGTTATAACAAGTGGCACAATTACTGGTGTCATTCCAAGGGGATCCAATGTCTGTCTGCTTGGGATGTCATGCTTGACAAGCCACGCAGCTGTTCCAGGGATGGCTTGCACATGTTACCCCTGAGCATCTGGATATTGGAAAAGGCTTTTGCCACCTCCATAGAGCCTTTCGTAGGCAAGGCTGAAAAGACTAACCCACCACCCTAGAAAACATAAGTGGAAAGAAACATAAGGGTAATGCTGACCAATGCCAGATGTGTAAACCTCAATATGCATGCTCCCGAGGCCCTCCCCAGTATGGAGAACATCAATGTCTGTGCAGTGACAGAAACCTGCTGCAAGCCTCCTGACAGCACACCAGCACTACCAGGTTATACCACATATCATGCGTTATGGCCCCAAAACCTGGAACAAAACATAAAAGGAGGGTGAGTATCCATATTCAGCACAGACACCCATACGTCCAGGTAACTGACAATGCACAAGGCATTGGAGTCCACCCATGTGCAACTAACCATAGGCAAGACTGCCATACAGTCTGTAGCATGCTACAGACCACACTCTCACACACAGGAACCCCACCCAGCCGTCCTGAAGATGCTGGACAGTATGAATGTCCCACCAAATACCAAACAAAGTACTCACAAATTACCACATAGGTGGTAAACCATTATGTATGGAAGGAGTAATCAGGGACCTAGGGACACAAGTGGACAGTAACCTGTTATGTGACACTCACATTGCCAGTGTGGCTAGGAAGACTGTCTATATTGGACACCGTATCATGAAAGGATTCACATCTACGTCAACAGAGGTCATTGTGCCCCTATACTGTTCTCTTATCAGACCCATAATCTAGTACAATGCCTCATTTGGGATGTACCTTACCTGACACCTGCAGCAGTTAGAAAGACCTCAAAGGTACCTCACCAAGTGGATAAAGGGTCTCATATATATGTCATATGCTGCCTGGCTGTAGACACCCCAGCTGAATGCAGTCACATACCGCCTACACAGAGGCATTGTATGTCTGTTGTATGAGGCCATGTCCAACACAGGAGTAATGGACATGCTCCACCCCAGAAAACTCAAAGCCATCGGAGCTGTGAGAGTGAGAGATGTCAACCTCAACACATAATGAAATAGGATGTGATGGAAGGACAGCTACATAACCCAGAGGCTCCCCACACCCTGAAACAGAAACTCCATGTTAGGCAGAGCCCCTCACTGACACTCTTCAACAGGAATCTTGCCAAGTGGATGGATGATCATAGATTTACACTGGGGGTCTTCACTGTGTCACGTCCAGACAGAGGACCAGCAAAGCAAATCATAAATGGCCATAATATTCACATAGCAAGGGGTGGCGAAAGCCACACACACTCTGGTTAGGCTTACAAATGCCCTAGGGTGGATAGCCTAGTATGAACCTATGAAGATACAAATTGTACAGGACACTAAGGATAATCCCAAGGCTTCCTCAACTGATGGTAGGAACAGTGTTGGGAATTCACAGATATGCTCTGAATCACACAAATATTACAAACAACATACCAAACACACACACATATTGCCAACATACATCCTGACAGGTGCAGTGCAAACCCCCCCCCCCCCAGAATGCAAAATATCTATCCCAGCAGACTGCTGGCCCCCTGACATTGCAGATGCTGAGGTAACAGCCAGCATCTACAAAGCAAAACACACAGCAGCAATGGTATGAGATGGTGTCCTGGGCTGAGTCCAACATGGACTCCAAGAAGAATGGAATGCCAAATCACACTACTGCTCAATGTCAGCCTTACCACAGGATATGTACCCAAAGAGCAGTGTACAACAACAGTGGTCGTTCTCAACAAAGGTGTTGCCTGAATGGATACTGAAAACTACCACCCCAGAATCCTGAGAAGCTTGGTCTGCACAGCTATGGAAAGGATCAGCATGTACCGCAGACAAAGATATTGGGGACCTACTGACACCGGACCCTACCCAGTGTGGCTTTCTTAAGTGCAGATCCTGCCCCTAAACATATTTGACTCATTTGAAACAGTCATTAAGGTCATTGATGAGGGCAATGTGGTCCACACAGCGTAGCTGGACCTTGCAAAGGCTTCCATACAATACCCTATGTGTTCATTATAGATATGCTCACCAGCTTAAATATCAACCCCTATGTCAGTAGAGGGGTTGCAAACCAGACCAAGGACAGAACTGACATGGTCAGACATGCTGCAGCCATGTCAGACTACAAACCAGATATAACTGGCATCCCACAAGGCTTGGTGCTGGGACCTCCCTCGTTTGGTATATATGTCCCATAGGTACAGGCCAACATGGAAGGACTGTGTCTGAACATGTTTGCAGAGGACTACAAACTGCCCACCATATCTGACCCTCCAGCTGACACAAGCATCCCACAAAAGGGCCACATAGAAAGAGACAACTGGTGCCATAGCCATGTCAGCAAGCTAATTGCAGAAAACTGTATAGTCAACCCCCGTGGATATACAGTAAGTGCCCACCAATTACCACATAAGTAACATGTAATGAGACCTGGGGACACAAGGTGATAGATATCCTGCATTGGACAAACATGTGCCTGTAGTGTTTACAGAAACATACCATATACCCACCTAATCATGAAGGTTGTCAGATCTAGATAAGGGGAGGTCATTGTGGCTCTGCAGTCATCCTTCATCAGCGTTACAATTGACTACAATAGCCCCTGTGGGATGTACCTCAGCAGACATCTCCATCAACTGTAAAGTCCCCAACAGTACCTCACCAGGAGTATCAAAGAGCTTGAACAGATGTCATTTGTTGCCTGATTAAACAAACTGCAGCTACACACACTGCCATACTGCCCACCCAGAGGCAAGCTGTGCCTGATGTATAAAGCCATGTCCAAGCTGGAATCAATAAACATGCTGCACCTTGTACAATCTGAATGGCAGTGAGCTATGCACATGAGAGACCTGAATCCCAGCACTGACATACATAGGACAAGCTGTACTTCATGATCCATAACACAGAAGCCACCCCCACTCATGAGTAAACTCCCAGTACAGGTTATCCATACAGTCACTCATCGATTCTCCTCAAGAGGAATCTTGATGAGTGGATGGGAGATGGTAAGTTTACCCTGGGTATCACTGTTATGTCACAGGTCGATGGAGGCACAGTATACTAACCATGACATATGTCATGGCAAACTCCACTTACAATGTGTGCTGAAGGACAAACACACTCTCCGACTAGCATTAGAAATGGCCTAAGGCACATCGCTAGTGTTTGCAAATGTACACCTATGTTGTGGAATACACTACCAATGTTGGACAAGCCTGGTTTAAGTAGTTCATATCGGAACATAATGCAACATGGTCAGATGTGCACAACTGGCCCCTAACCAGGCTGTTGTGCTCACTATGGAACTGTAAAGCAGTGATAGGACTAAAGCCAAAGATACTGTCCACCACAGTGAAAGTACTGAACCAGTACACTATACAGTACTACAGTGTTAGGTCAGTATGAAAGGATGTTGACAACTGTATGCAAAGTATCCCATGCAAACCCTGCAGGCACAGTATAATCCCTGTTGTGTTCACACACAAAGCAGTTGGACAGTAACTACACAACATGACACAACACACAACCATAAACGAGAGGTATTTGTTGAAGTTCACACTCATCCACAAATGTGGTGGGCTGCAGAGTTCAACATATGGAAAGCTCACACTGGGCATGCTCTCACACTTTGATAAATGAGACATATGTCAGACAACATGCCATGGGAAGGCTGAACTGGGCATGCTCACACACTTAGGACAAATCTCAGTTTAGCAGTTGGCCACACATATCTGGTATTTGTACGTGTTATTCCATGAACCAACCACATTACAGCAATCTGCCCAGTGCACACAGTTAAATGACTACAGAGACATACATGATATAGTGGATCCCTCCCATATGCAAACATTTTCCACAGATACACAAGTTGTTCATACAAACAGGGAATGCTATGGCAATAAAGACCTGCAAACAGTCTATCAGCAACAAATAATGTGCATCTGACAATTAAACATATGGGTGTAGAGGTCAACACTAGGATGTTTGCCCTAGGGAATGACAGCTTATCCAGAGTGTGCTTGGCGTCTGCCTCCCCAGTACAGTAGGCTACTGTGCCACTGTAAAGTAGGTCACATAAGGCACCATGTGAGGCTAGTGTGCTGTGCCTCTATCAAGCAGGGACACAGTGGAGATCCCAGGGTTTGAATTTGCTAAGCCACAGCCATGCTGTTGGTGTGTGCTGGAAGAGGGTTGCTGAGGACCTCTAACGGTAAGTGGGCATCAATAACAGACTGAGGGGAGCCTTATCTGCATTGTCTGGACAATTTCACTGTCAACACTGTGTCGTGATGATTATGAGGGATTGAAGTGTCATGCCGGTACTGTTCAGAGATGTCCTCCCTCTGTGGGCTACTGCTCTGCAATGTATTAGCTCACTCTGTCTGTTGGACAGCTCATATATGGCTGGTGTACATCTGACAGGTGTCCTGTTGTGGAGCAGTCATGGGTATATTTGGGATAGCATGATCAATGCAAACCTTCCACATGCTCATAGAATGCAATTGTCAAGGATTATGCAGAGTGGCCTGTATACTCCCCCAGCATGGGTCCTTTGAAGTCTTTATCCCCAGTCTTCACAAATGTAAAGTCTGCTTTTGATAAATACAGTTTGCTTGCATTGACAACCTTGGCTGGGGGTGGGGATGGGATATGGATGGCCAGGGAAAGGTGGGTATAGTCAGATATCAACAATGGTGGTCTACCTCTGGTGTGGAACAGTGAGTACCCATGTTGTAGATGGTCAGGTGCAATATGTATTCCCCCTTGTAGCTGTGGTGAGTGGTTCTGCCATAGCACATGGACTCACAAATTGTAGTGGCTGTAGGGTAATGTTGTAGAGGCCTGAGTAGTTCCCACACACAATATGCCTGTACCTGACGTTAACAACTGGAATGGTATATGTGAACACCTGCATAACTTGGCACTGTTCCCAGGGAAGGAAAGTGTGTGTCCTGGATGCGGGAGGGGTGGTTAGGACTGGTTGTGTTGTGTGTTACAGGTCCTGTGGTCATGAAGCATGGTATAAAACATAACCTGCCAGTGCGATGTGCATATCTGACCCTGACGTAGGTGGCTGCAAATGCATATATATGCTATCCCCCACCTGACAGGTAGTACTAGATGTACATACCTCTGTAGAAATAATGATGTCAGCACCCTATAAATACTGCAGGTGCAGAACAGATGCCCAGTAATTCGGATAGTGCGCTCTTTTTATGTGTCTCCCTCAAGTGTCATAATATAGTTAGGTAGGGGGTTGAATCCTGCAAATGCTCAGTGTGTGTGTGGGTGAGTGGGGTTGGTGTGTGTGCAAAGTCTGTGTGAGGGAAATGTCCCTTTTGGCAACTGGGAAAACACACTACAGGATGCACATTCCCCTTTCTAAACACTGATGATGTCAGCACCCTATAAGTACAGCAGGAGAAGGGAAACCTCCCAGTAATGCGAATAGCGCACTCTGCTAATGCATCTGTCTCGAGTGTCATAACATAGTTAGGTAGGGGTTTGAATCCTGCAAATGCTCAGTGTGTGTGGAGGGAGTTAGTGTGTGTGCAAGTCTGTAGGAAAGAAATATCCCTTTTGGCAACTAGGAGAACACACTACAGGATGCACATACCCCTTTCTAAACACTGATGATGTCAGCACCCTATAAGTACAGCAGGAGAAGGGAAACCTCCCAGTAATGTGAATAGCGCGCTCTGCTAATGCGTCCATCTCAAGTGTCATAACATAGTTAGGTAGGGGTTTGAATCCTACAAATAGCAAGTGTGTGTGGGAGAGGGTGAAAGTAGTGTGTGTGCAATTACATGTGTGAGAGAACTGACCCTTTTGCCAACCAGTACAACACACCAGCTGCTGCATATTCCAATCTCTACACAGAGATGATGTCAGCACCCTACAAGTACAGCAGAAGAGGGCAAATCTCCCAGTAATGCAAATAGCACGCTCTGCTACTGCGTCTCTCACTACTGTCATAGCACAGTTAGTTATGCATTAGATTCCAGACATGCCACGTGTGTTTTTGTCACACAGAATGCCCATGTGTGTGGGTTGTTGTTCACAATAATACACAACATCGATTAAACCAGTAATGGCAATGGACACAGATGATGTATGTGTGTGCCAAATACACATATGTACCCGTGACCTTCAATAGTTACCATGTCTGACGCCTGCCACATGTGAATACATGGTATTCTCACTGGATAACATTATGACTGTGGTCTTCTGTGCGGGTGCTGCATGTGGTATGTGTATATACAGTGTGATATGCAGATGGTATCAACCTAGCAGCGAGGGATACACATCTGGTCTGGGGCATATAGTCTACATGTTGTTGATGAACAGGTGCTGCGTGTTTTCACCTGTTGTGGGAGTGGTAACAAGTTCTTCCATAGCAATGCAGTGACTACATGTTAGGAACCTTTCAGCTAGGGTGTTGTGGCTACAGTAATTCATCAGCATTCAGTAATACATCAGCATTCCTGGTGAGGGTATGATGCCAACCAAGGTCAGGGTCATACCAGCCTGTGCCACATGCTCAGAGAGCCCTTCCATCTTCCCTATCATGTAGTCCAGGGAGGTACATCACAGGTCAGCCACAGTGGCATTGAGTCATATGTGGCCATGCCTCTGACTGACCTGTATGCTTGTGTTATGTGGTGGACCATAGTGCCCCACGGGCATATCACTGTGACTTTCACCTTGTCCAGCCTGGTGAGCGTGACCTCACTGTACCGGACAATAAAGGTACCTAACACAACTGTAGCAGGTGTGTTGTCTAGCCGTACAGGCTGTGACTGTTTGGTACACAGGATTTGTGTGCTATATGTTATGCGTGATGTGTTCTGGCATAACATATGCCTGTATGTCAGCTGCAGAGGTGTCTGCCGCTCAGGCAGGATGCTATTCTTAGGCTCCACGAATGGCCCAGTGTGTTCA